>NW_027362772.1:80490244-80525244 GCF_046119375.1 Phyllobates terribilis
CTCCAGGTTTTTCTGGGCCCCGGGCGAGTCTCAGTGGGCCCCTCTAACACATACCACGATTCATGATGCACAGATACCGCAGAGAAATCTATATATATAGTACAATGCAAAGATTTCACTTCTTACATTACATGAGTGATATCTACTGTAAATTCTACAATAGCTCAGAAGCCGGAGAATCCTCGCAGCACACAGTGCAGACCGGACAATATAGTCCTCCATACAGTATTATGGGCACCACTAAGTCCTCCATACAGTTTTATGGGCCCCATTATATATTGCTCCATACAGAATAATGACCCCACATAGTCCTCGTACAGTATAATGGGCACCACATATCTCCATACAGAATACTGGCCCCCATATAAGGCCGCATACGGAATACTGGCCCCCATATAAGGCTCCATAAAGGAATACTGGCCCCCATATAAGGCCCCATACGGAATACTGGCCCCCATATAAGGCCCCATATGGAATACTGGCCCCCATATAAGGCCCCATACGGAATACTGGCCCCCATACGAAATACTGGCCCCCATATAAGGCCCCATACGGAATACTTGCCCCATATAAGGCCCCATAAAGGAATACTGGCCCCCATATAAGACCCCATGAAGGAATACTGGCCCCCATATAAGGCCCCATACGGAATACTGGCCCCCATATAAGGCCCCATACGGAATACTGGCCCCCATGTAAGGCCCCATACGGAATACTGGCCCCCATATAAGGCTCCATACGGAATACTGGCCCCCATATAACGCTCCATACGGAATACTGGCCCCCATATAAGGCTCCATACGGAATACTGCCCCCCATATAAGGCTCCATACAGAATACTGGCCCCCATATAACGCTCCATACAGGATACTGGTCCTCTTATAAAGCTCCATACAGGATACTGGCCCCCATATAACGCTCCATACAGGATACTGGTCCCCTTATAACGCTCCATACAGGATACTGGCCTCCATATAATGCTCCATGCAGGCTGTTACCCCCCACATAATGCCCCATACAGGCTGTCTCCCCCCTTATAATGCTCCATGCAAGCTGTTACCCCCCACATAATGCCCCATACAGGCTGTCCCCCCACCGTATAATGCTCCATGCAGGCTGTTCCCCCCACATAATGCACTAAGCAGGCTGCCCCCCCCTTATAATGCCCCATGCAGGCTGTTCCCCCCTTATATTGCCCCATGCAGGCTGTCACCCCTCCTCTTTATAATGCCCCATGCAAGATGTCACCCCCTCTCTCTATAATGCCCCAAACAGGATGTCACCCCCCCTCTTTATAATCCCCAATCAGGATGTCACCCCCCTCTTTATAATGCCCCATTCAGGATGTCACCCCCTCTCTTCATAATGCCCCATGCAGGATGTCACTCCCCTCTGTTTATAATGCCCCATGCAGGATGTCACCCCCTCTCTTTATAATGCCCCATGCAGGATGTCACCCCCTCTCTTTATAATGCCCCATGCAGGATGTCACCCCCTCTCTTTATAATGCCCCATGCAGGATGTCGCCCCCTCTCTTTACAATGTCCTATGCAGGATGTCACCCCCCTCTCTTTATAATGCCCCATGCAGGATGTCAGCCCCCCTCTCTTTATAATGCCCCATGCAGGATGTCACCCCCTCTCTTTATAATGCCCCATGCAAGATGTCACCCCCCTCTCTTTATAATGCCCCATGCAGGATGTCACCCCCTCTCTCTATAATGCCCCATGCAGGCTGTCACCCCCTCTCTCTATAATGCCCCATGCAGGATGTCACCCCCCCTCTCTTTATAATGCCCCATGCAGGATGTCACCCCCCCTCTCTTTATAATGCCCCATGCAGGATGTCAACCCCCCTCTCTTTATAATGCCCCATGCAGGATGTCACCCCCCCATATTATGCCCCATGCAGGATGTCACCCCCCCCCATATTATGCCCCATGCCTCCATACATTAAAAAAAAAATCAAATACTCACCTCCCTCCTCACCTGCTGCAGCTGCTCGGGTCGGGACTCCAGCGTTGGCGGCGTCTTTCCGCTCTGTGCTCCCTGTGACAGCTCAGGGGGAGGGCGCGGTGGAAAGACTTCACCGCACCCTCTGACCTGAGACGTCACAGAGAGTGCAGAGCAGGAAGACGGCGGATCTGCAGAGGCACGGGGAGAGGTAAGTATCCGGCTGCCGGGGCCCTGAGCAAGTGGGGGAGAAGGGCGGGCGCTGACACCGCTCTCCTCCGCCCATAGCCCAACGGGGTGCGCGACCGCCAGTGGGCCCCCCTGCCTGCTCAGGGCCCCGGCACTTGCCCGGGTGCGCCGGGTGCTGACGCCGGCCCTACTTATATCCTACCTGCCTTTTCAATCATAGGGGCGTGCTTGTCATATTCAGTCAAGGGCGAGCGCAGCATTCACTCACTGCTGGCGCCGTCCATGTATTTGAATCCTGTTCCTGACCAGCGCTGATATTGTGTGACGCAGGCGCACTTGTAGATGTCCGGCCGCCTGCGCAGTGAGGCTCTGTGATTACCAGATTCACTGCGCATGCTCTGGGAACATAGTGCGTTAAAGCGCATGCGCAGTGAGGCTGTGTGATTATGACTTTTTCTTCACTTTGAAAATTGTTTAAGTTGGCTGAGGGACTGGGTGGTTTACCTAGGACAAGGAATGGCCATGTGTAAGAAAAACCGCTACTGATTGTAAATTACAGATTCTGTTAACTACAATAAATAAGTTGGTTAACAAGAAACACTTTGATATAGTGCACTACACAATACAGTTCTCTTTTACACACTGTATAGTTTGCTAAAAGGCACACGTTTTAGTGGGAGAGGCCGAAAAATGAACGAGTAATACAACTGTTTATGGATGCTGTAGTGTGGACCCCTAGAGTCAATTCTCCTGGTGGGCCCTAGGCACCCCAGTCCGACCCTGTATGAGGCCTTTACATGGTATCAACGCCTGCGATGAGAACGCCACATCATAGTAATAGCAGAATCACAAATATAAGATTATATGAACAGATTAAAGCAAGATTTCTATTGCTGGCTGCAGAATGAGTTAACTGGGATATCATCAGTGAGTTTGATCTGACTGGAGAAGTAACTACTCTTGTTTTTATTCTTTTGAGCTCCATTCAGCTAATTTATGATTTATCACCTTCCCTGAGCATACATGGAAATCATGGGGTCCCATAGCAGAAGTAATAATTAAGCCCCCACAAAAAAACATTAATATTCAGCGGGGTCACAGAAGAGCATACCTCACAAGTTTGCAACCCTTCCATAGTAATTTTGCCCCAATTGAAGCCCCCTAGTGTTCCCACGTACTAAGATACTCCTTTAATGGCCAAAAATGTGCCCCCAAACACAGTAAGATACCCCCACAGTGAATTTCTCCACTGTACCCTCCACACATACAGTATGATGACTCTACAGTACCCCCGCAAAGTATGATAAACCCCAGTGACCTCTACACAGTATGATGGCCCCCGCATAACCCTCCACACAGTATAATGGACCCCGCACAGCCCTCCACACTGTATAATGGTCCTCATACAGTGTAATGGCCCCCACTATCCACCCAAGCAGTATAATGACCCCCATCAGCCACTTATACAGTATAATGCCCCTCACCACACAGCCCTCCAAATAGTATAATGGCCCAAACACAACGCTCCAAATAAAATAATAGTCCTCACATAAGCCTCTAAACAATATAATAGTCCCCACCCAGCCCTCCAAATAATATAATGGACCCCACATAGGCCTCCAAATAGTATAATAGTCCCCATACAGCTCTTCAAATAATAGAACGGTCCCCACATAGCCCTCCAAATAGTATGATAGCCTGACACATAGCCATTCAAATAGTAGTATAATGGCCCCCACAGAGCACTACAAATAGTATGATGCTCCCCACATAATCCTCCAAATAGTAGAATGATGGCCCCCACATAGTTCTCCAAATAGTATGATGGTCCCCAAGACAGCCCTAAAATTAGTATTTTAGCACCCCAAATATGATGATGCCCCCCAAATAACCCTTCAAATAATATGATGGCCTCCAAGTAGCCCTACAAATAGTATCATGGCCTTCCAGTTTGCCCTCCAAATAATATGATGGCCCTCACAAACTACTTATTAATTAAAAAAAAAATACTCACCTCTCCCCATTCCCCTGCTGTTCTGGTCTTTGCAGCATGTGGTTTGAAACTATGCTCAGCTCGGCACAGTGGACGCGATTTTGGGACGTTATCACGTCCACTGAGCTGAGACATCAGAAGCACAGAGGAGAATGATGGAGGAGGGAGCAGACGGTTCCCTCCTCCATCATTCCTTTCAATTGTATCTGCATCCAGAATGTGGATACAGTTGAAAGTGTGATGCTGGATGCGGGGGGCCCGATGCCTGTGCTGACATCGCCACCTGTCTCACAGTTGCAAAGCAGCTGCGGGGTCTGCCATTATTAGCGGTATGCCAGTGCCATTGTTATGTGACATGAGCCCCGGGAGAGCCAGTGCCGAGACAGCTGGTACAACACCAACACCGAAGGTGAATATAAGTGTTATTTTACTGGGGAGAAACATAGGGATTTAGAAGGGGTTGTCTGATTAGTGGACATCCCCTTTAAGTAATCAAGTTCATTAAAGGGGTTGTCCACTACTGCACATCCCCAGCTTATTACATTTAGGACTTCAGTACCGCTTTTTCCGGACATTGCTATGACTTGTTATGTCCTCTGCAGCCAATTAGCAGATGTTGGTCAATAGTCTGTCAGGACGGACATCTGCTCTGAAGAAATAGAGTTTTTGAGACTTGTAGACATTATGGAATAACGTCCATAAAAATATCCCAAGCCGGTATTGGTCCTCCAAGAAGCATGAAGCCCTCGCTGCTACTAACTTACTCCCATACCTGGATCTACCTAGATGATGAAAACACTTGGACTGTAAGGTACAAATCAGGTGAAATTATGAAACCTGGAGGGAATGTCACTTCAGGTTGTGCGTAGATATCCGTAGATAGAAGTCGTTATTTATCCGCCATTAATGAAATGTTTTGTCAATTTTTGCTCCACAAATCTGAGGCCGATGAATGGGGGAATGGCACCAATGCTATGGAGAATGCCTTGAAAATTGAAAAGGGCGTAAATAAGGCTCTGCTGGACCTCCACAAGATTGCTATGGACCATGCGGACCCTCATGTAAGTGACTCCCCCATAGCGTATAGATACCGCGTGTTCATTTTATAAAATATCCTCCATGAAGGAACAGTTCATGTATCTTCTGTGACCTCCATATTGTGCTGTTCCTGGAAATGTAATACCACCTGACTACTAGATGTCACGTTCCCCTTTATAATGGGGGGTGTTCCAACACAAGCTGCATATTATGGCACTGTTATAAAGCTATGGGACAATTCATTAGTGTATTTGCACCTTTTTTTTCTAGTTTTTAGTGTTTTTCATTTGCGCCTTGTTCTTCTTTTAATTTGCGCCTTTTTGAAGTCTGCAGCGTTCCCTTTTTTTTCATTGATCATTATGGGGTTTCCGGCTAATTATCTAATTGTGACTTTTTAAAAAGTTGTCACATTTTTACTCAAATATATTTCAAGTGATTTTGTGTTCTGTAGTCCGGGAGGTTTTTTTGCACAAACTTTGCAACATTTTAGCATGCCACTTTTTTGCGATACAAAGACACAAAAAGGTTTAAAGACAAAAAAAATACAGTTTTGATTTTGGGCAAAATCCATGAACCAGGTGCGCCACTTTCAGGAATTTGGCACAAAAAAATCAAATGATACAAAAGAGAAAAGGGACTTGAAAAAATACAATGTTGTATTGGGCCCTATGACGGCACAGCACAGATTTTAGTAAAGGTTTTGCAGGATTACTAAGAGGGGTTCACATGCTATCAATTGTTAAAAAAACAAGCAAAATGATGACTCGGACCCTCTGATTTTCGAGGTATAAGACTACGTCCCCACAATGAGCTTCTAGTGAGTTTTAGATATAGCAGATTTTCTGCCCCATTAAGTAAAATAGGTTACTTGAATTTTTTTCGAAAATATACAGCATAAAAAACTCACCCAAAACTCATTGTGAGAACGTAGCCTAAGGGTATGTGCACATCATTTAGACGCCGGTGAGTTGTCCTTGGTGAAGCTCTGCCACCGGTGGTTTTCACTCTATACTTTAAAGGGAACCTGTCATGTCCCTAAACGCTATTAACCTGCAGATATGGGGTTAATCTGCAGGTTTATAAAGCTGCCGGGCGTCTTACTGAAAGGCCGGCTACCGGGAGGAAATGCACTTTATTCCCCACGGCAGCCTCCAGCTTTCAGTCATAGAGGCGCGGCCGGCGTGGCTTCAGTCATTGTTCAGTACATAGTGAGCGGCGGCTATAACCGCACCCTGGCACTGACTGACAGCCGGCTAAGCGGCCCCTGTAACCGCTCCCTGTAAAGACTGACAGCCGGATCTGTACTGATGTACTGCTGAGCTGTCAGTCAGTGCCGGGGCGTTGTTACAGCTGCCGATCACTGTATATTGAGCGGTGTCTGAAGTTGCGCCGGAAGTGTGGCACCCCAGGGGTCTGGTTTCCACAGTAATAGCAATATTACGTCTGTGAGCAGGTGGGAGGTTTCCTGGTCAGACATCCTATGCATGCCACACCTCCTGCCCAGTCCTGGGAGGGGAAGAACTTCCCCTATATAAAGCTGGGGCTGAGGCAGGGTTAGAAGAGAGTGAGAGAACACAGACAGAGACACAGTCTGGTCTGTAGTGGAGCAGCTTTAGGAGCAAGAAAGATCAGGAGCTGTGTGGGAGCTGTGCTAAAAGAGATCAGGGGCTGGAAGCTGTAGAGCTCGCCCTGATTGAAGAGTTCTTACCGGACCCGGAGTCCGAGGCTGTGGGGACTAATCCTTACCCAGCAGCAGAAACCGCCCGGCAGGGGATTTCAGGTCCTCTGGCCAAGAAACCCGAAGGCACGGTCACACGCAAGGGACCAGCACCGCCGTCGTGGAGCGGAAGCTACCAGAAGGCCCCGAGTCACCGGCCATACGGGTGAGCACCACACGGTACACTCAGGGACGTGGGCTACTTTTACCCGCCTCTAGCAAGGTAGCCAGAAGAGTACGATTAGTTGGGGAGGCCTACAACTCCGCCTGGCCAGGGAAGATTCCATCTGCTCACGGACTGACCAGGCCCCGATCGCTAGCCAGTACTCCGGGAGGGTCTACCTTTGCCACCAGTAAAGACCCTGAACTACACCGCACCGTCTCTGAGTGTTTCATCATCCACGTCCGCTGCCCTGAGGCCATACCCCTCCCGTTGGGGGTTATACCATCCCCGCTGCACAACCGTACCACCGGCCTCAGCGGTCTGCCCTGCAGCGGCGGTCTCATGACCGCATTCAACGGGTGGCGTAGTCGAGCAATATAACATCTACTGCTAAATACTGCCGCTCAGTTTGACTCCCTGGGCACGGACCGGGTCACCGCCACGAGACTACTACCCCCATCTGATCCGGCTCCGGGTAAGCCCCCGTGCGCGCGATGCCGCACGACACAGCAGGCCCAGGGGCGCGTCAACTTTTGGCGTAGTCGGCAGGATTCCGTGCCCGCAACCACCGGGTACTGCGCGCCTGAAAAAGAGACTTTTAAACTTACCTGTGGTGAAGATTCCCTCCATCCGACGCCATCTTCCACCTCCTTCCCGCCATCCGTGGAGTTTTCTCGCCGTTGGACGCCATCTTCTGCCTTCTTCCCGCCATCCGTGGAGTTTTCCCGCCGTTGGACGCCATCTTGAAGACGCCGCGCAGGAAGAAGAGGGGCGTGGACTCCGAAAAGCCCGCGAGAACTGAAGCCCCGCCTCACGTCCGGACGTTGCGTAAGGTCCTGGAAGGAGCCCAGCAGACGCCGACGTCATAGGAGTGCGACGGAAGGTCCTCGACCCTGACGATCCACTGCGGAGCCGCGGCCTACGGAAGAGGATCATCGCAAGGTAGGCCACTGTCCACTAGGGGGGAGGAAGATGTCGGATACGGAGGAGAGCTTCACTGCCGCAGCCACCGCCAGCGCCACCGCTGCTGCGGTCATGCCTTTCACTATGCCCTATATCCCGGGGGCAGCCTGGCTACCCCAGTACTCAGGGGAGTCACATACCCTGAATGACTTTAGAGAAAAGCTGGATAGCCTCTTCCAGGTGTACCCCCTCACAGAAGAGCAAAAAGTGAGCATCCTGGTGTCCCAACTAACCGGGGCAGCCCAAAGGGAGGTAAAGTCCTGGCCGCCTGGGAGGAGGACTGTCGCAGGGATATTAACCCGGCTGAAGGACACCTTTGATACCCGCACCTCAGCTGAGATTAAGCTTAGATTCTACGGGTGCAAACAGCGAGCACATGAGAATATAAGGGACTATGCACTAAACCTACAAGAGGCCCTGAGAGCCATTAAGCAGACCGACCCTGACGGCGTGGGAAACGAGGACAGGCTGTTGACCGAACAATTTATAGAGGGACTATATTGCAATGCCCACCGAACCCAGTTGCGGGCAATGGCCTTACAGGATCCTCATCTGGACTTTGCACAGTTCAAGGACAGAGCCATTCGGGTGCTCCGAGAACCGGCACCGGGTGGCGTTGTGACCCACAGGCGCCCTACTACCGCTTACCACCAGGAGGCGGCGCCCTTGTCGGCAGGGCCTGTGGGGGCTGATGCGCAGGCTTTGAACAATGACCCGGCTCCAGACCTGCACCATCAGGTCCAAGAGCTAGCTAAAAGCGTAGCTGCGCTAACCCGAACTGTGCAGTCTTTACAGGTTGCTGCTCCAGGGAAGATCCAGCTGGCATCCGGACCGGAGGACATCCCGTAGCGTCGACCAAGGAGGACCCCACCGGCCAGAGGAAGACCCAGCGACCGATACAACGAGGACGGACAGCCCATCTGCCGCCGCTGCAATCAACCCGGACATATGGCAAGGTACTGTCCTTTAAACTGGCACAACCTCGGGTAGAGGGCCAACCCCTAGGAATAAGATCACCAGGCCCATCGAACTGGCGTGACAAATATGTGGGAGGACGTCTAGTCTTGCCTGTGGTACTGGATGGCATTCCTATGAGTGCCCTACTTGACACCGGGTCACAGGTCACCACCATCCCGTACGTGCTCTTCAAGCAGTACTGGAATGACTCGGATATAACCCGCTACCCTGACGACGACTTGAGTATCATCGCCAGCAATGGTCAACCCGTGCCACAGATCGGATTCAAAGAGATGACCATTAAAATCGGTAGAGTCGAACTGGCAGCACAGGGACTGATCATTGTAGACATTGACAAGCGCGAGAGTCACCCAAAGATAACGCTAGGAACTAATGTGATTGAAAATTGTCTTGCAGAGGTGATTTTCATTTTACAGCAGGTTGCCAAGAACGCCAGCTCCGGCCAGCAGCGAGTGCTCCAAAAAGAGATCCGGGCACTGATGCGGCGGCAACAGGTGGAACTCTCCGGTGGTGAGATTGGAAGCGTGAGAATGTGTGACCCTTTCCCTATTGCCATGCCCCCAAAAAGTGAAATGATGATTTGGTGCCGGGCAGCTATTGGTCTAAGAGGTAGAGACTACCAAGCAATGGTAGAACCCGTCTACTCAGACAGTAGGCCCACCATTTTGACAGCACGGGGGGTGGTTGATGTACGCCATGGGAGGGTGCCCGTTCGCATAATAAACATCGGGAAGAGAGAAGTACACCTGCCCCGGTATGCCACGCTAGCTAAATTGTTCACCATAAACCAGAATTCTGTACAGGCCGTGGAACCCTTGCCTCCATCTCAACCAGAGGAAGGTAACGGCTCTAAGAAAACAATAGAGGACTGGTGTCAGCAACTACATTTGGGTACTGACTCCACTCCCTCACACCAGAAACAGGGAGTCTATCGGGTGGTTCAAGAGTACGAGAGAGTGTTTAGTAAACACCCGTTAGACTTCGGGCGAGTAAAGGGGGTAGAACACCATATCCCCACGGGAGACCATCCTCCCATAAAGGAGAGATACCGACCCGTACCCCCTGCACACTACCAATACGCCAAGGGGATGCTTAGAGACATGAAGGAGGCTGGGGTAATTAGGGATAGCTGTAGCCCCTGGGCAGCTCCACTGGTTTTGGTTAAAAAGAAAGACAACACCATGAGAATGTGTGTAGATTACCGGAAAATCAACCGTATCACACACAAAGATGCGTACCCCTTACCAAGGATAGAGGAGTCTTTGGCTGCTTTAAGATCTGCTAACTTCTTCTCTACTTTGGATCTCACTAGCGGGTCCTGTCAGGTTCCTGTAGCAGAGGCGGACCGGCAGAAGACCGCATTCACCACCCCGATGGGACTTAGCGAGTTTACCTGCATGCAGTTTGGACTCTGCAACGCACCAGGAACCTTCCAACGGTTGATGGAATGCTGTCTGGGACACCGAAACTTTGAGACGGTCCTGTTATACCTGGACGATGTCATCGTCTACTCCAAGACCTACGAGGACCACCTGAAACACCTGGCAGAAGTGTTCGAAGCCCTGGCAAACTACGGCCTGAAGGTGAAACCCTCCAAGTGTCACCTCCTGAAACCAAAGGTGCAGTACCTGGGACACGTGGTGAGTGCTGACGGAGTGGCTCCCGACCCTGATAAGATCACCACAATTAAGGAATGGCCAAGCCCCTCCAGCGTAAAGGAAGTGCGGCAGTTCCTCGGGTTGGTAGGCTACTACCGAAGGTTCATTCCGGGTTTCACCAAAAAGGCAGCTCCTATGCAGGACCTCCTGATAGGCCAGTCCAGGAAGGCCAAGAACCAGAAGCCGCCCTTCAGATGGGAGAAGTTGGAAGAAGAGTCCTTCCGCCAGCTGAAGATGGCCCTCAAGGGGGATGAAATCCTGGCGTACCCTGATTACAGCCAGCCCTTTATCCTCTACACCGACGCAAGTAACATCGGGCTAGGAGCCGTACTGTCCCACATCCAGCAGGGGAAAGAACGGGTAATTGCTTACGCCAGCCGAAAACTGCGACCCACCGAAAGAAACCCTGAGAATTACAGCTCATTCAAGCTAGAATTCCTGGCAGTGGTGTGGGCAGTCACCGAACGCTTTAAGCACTACCTCGCCTCTTCCCGGTTCACCGTGTACACGGATAACAACCCGTTGACACACCTGGATACGGCAAGACTCGGTGCCCTGGAGCAGAGATGGATGGCCCGCCTGTCCAACTTTGAGTTCACAATCAAATACCGGGCAGGACGCTCCAATACCAACGCGGATGCCTTGTCCAGAATGCCAAACCTACCGGACGTGGGGGAAGATCCAGAGGAACTGGAAGAAGTTGAACTTCCCGCGTTCCACCGGCATGGGACTATCCAGTATTCCCACCGTGTAAGGAGTAAGCAATCCGCTACGTTCAACCCCTTACCTCATTACAACTGGGCGGAAACGCAAGACAGTGACCCCGCCGTCCGACTGGTGAAGGAGATGCTGACTCAGCCAGATGCCCGCCTTGACCCAGACGCTCCGGAGGAGGCCAAGCAACTGTGGATTGAGAAGAGTCGACTGTTCCTTTACAAGGGGAAGTTGTGCCGCAGAATGGTTAACTCCCGGACGCATGAACTGATCTGGCAAGTAGTGGTGCCAAGAAGAGACGCGGCTATGGTGTTGGAGGCATACCACAACGGAGCTGGGCACTTCGGATGGAAGAAGCTGGAGTTCCTGCTGCGTGCGCGGTTCCACTGGGTAGGCATGAGAGGAATCATCGAGAGGTGGTGCAGAGACTGTGGCCCGTGCCACCTAAGAAGGAAGGACCGTGCCAGCCAGAAGACTCCCTTGCAGCCCATCATCACCCGACAGCCACTGGAACTGGTAGCCCTGGACCATGTGAAACTGGCTCCAAGCAGATCTGGGTATGTCTACGCCCTCACAATCGTAGATCATTACTCCCGGTTCCTGGTGGTGGTCCCGGTCAAGGACTTAACGGCTCAAACAGCAGCTAGAGCTTTCCAGCAGCACTTCTGCCGTCCACACGGATACCCAGAGCAGGTGCTGACGGACCAAGGACCAGCCTTTGAAGCGGAAGTCTTCCAGGAGTTCTGTACTCTGTATGGCTGCCGGAAGATAAGAACAACACCCTATCATCCGCAAACCAATGGGCTCTGCGAGAAAATGAACCAGGTGGTGATAGATCTTCTGAAAACATTGCCCCTGGAAGAACGCAGTCTGTGGCCTGAGAAACTGCCTGATCTGGTGGACCTATACAACCACATCCTGGTAGGTTCTACCAACTGTACCCCGGCTTACCTAATGAGAGCAAGACCTGGTAAGCTTCCTGTTGATCTGGAGATGGGAGTCCTGACACCCGAGGACACTTCACCAGAAGCAGACTGGGACACAGAAAGGCAGCAGCAGTACCGGAAAGTACAGGAGAGCGTGGAGCGAAGTCTCTGTCAAGCTAGAGAAAGACAGGAGAAGACTTACAACCAGTATGCTCCCGCTGTTCCCCTGGTACCTGGAGAGCAGGTCTTGAAGAGGAAGAGACGCCTCCACAAGTTGGACGACCAGTGGGAGAAGGACCCGTACACCGTACTGCCCTCAAGCCATGAGAACCCGAAAGTCTGCATAATCAGTAAGGACGGAGGAGAAACCACAGCCATTGTCTCCCGAGATCACCTGAAGAAGTGTCCCGAACAGCTACGAAGCCCTGAAGAAGAACAAGAAGACCCTCGACCCGCAGAGGAAAGGGAAGATATGGTCAGTACTGTGCTCGGAGACTTCCCTCGGTCTTGGACTCAAGTCAATGGCGCTGTTGTGGTACCCGTCCTCACCTTCCTCCAACCAGCATCTCAAGTACCTACAGAGAAACAGGTAGAGCTGGAAGAGCAGCCGGTCCAGGAGGCAGAAGACCCCACACAAGCAGACCAGGAGGATCAACCCTCTGCTTATAGTGAGCCTGCCGTGCCCCTAGTGAGCCAAAGAGCCCGTAGACAGCTGCCCAGTTTACCTTTGACAGCTCCTACACCCCGTAGCTCAGGACCAGTCAGTCAGCTCCGTAGGTCCACTAGAGCCACTAGAGGCCAGTTGCCCGTACGTTGGAGGATCTAAGTGTTTAGACTGTTTATTTGTATTTACCTGTTTTCTGTTACCTGTAAATAATTGTGTATTTTTAGTTATTTTATAGGTGTCATTTAGGGATTATCCGGAATCCTTTGTACATATGTTTGGAGCGTAACCCAGGAAAGGACAAAGACTGTTAAGGACTCGGGGCAGGACAGACCCCTACCTGGTTACGGCTCCCGGTCTCTTGGTGAAATGGACACCTTTGTTTTCTTCAAAGACTGCACCCGGTTGCGGACATGCCGTGACCATCCTAATGTGTTCTTCTTTATTGTACTGTTCTGTTTTTACTTGTTATGTTTTACAAAAATATGTTTAGTCCCGGAGTACTAAATTTTACTAGGGGGGAATGTGGCACCCCAGGGGTCTGGTTTCCACAGTAATAGCAATATTACGTCTGTGAGCAGGTGGGAGGTTTCCTGGTCAGACATCCTATGCATGCCACACCTCCTGCCCAGTCCTGGGAGGGGAAGAACTTCCCCTATATAAAGCTGGGGCTGAGGCAGGGTTAGAAGAGAGTGAGAGAACACAGACAGAGACACAGTCTGGTCTGTAGTGGAGCAGCTTTAGGAGCAAGAAAGATCAGGAGCTCTGTGGGAGCTGTGCTAAAAGAGATCAGGGGCTGGAAGCTGTAGAGCTCGCCCTGATTGAAGAGTTCTTACCGGACCCGGAGTCCGAGGCTGTGGGGACTAATCCTTACCCAGCAGCAGAAACCGCCCGGCAGGGGATTTCAGGTCCTCTGGCCAAGAAACCCGAAGGCACGGTCACACGCAAGGGACCAGCACCGCCGTCGTGGAGCAGAAGCTACCAGAAGGCCCCGGGTGGATCAGGGAAATGCTGTAGATATAGTATATCTTGACTTCAGCAAAGCATTTGACAAAGTATCTCACACCATCCTTATTGAAAAAATGACCAAGTATGCAATGGACCAGGCAACTGTTAGGTGGATTCATAACTGGCTTAGTGATCGGACTCAAAGGGTGGTTGTAAATGGCTTCACATCCAGCTGGATGAATGTCTCAAGTGGGGTACCACAGGGCTCCGTCCTGGGACCTGTATTGTTCAACATCTTTATCAATGATTTAGATGAAGGAATTGAGGGTAAACTGATTAAATTTGCTGATGACACAAAGCTAGGAGGGATAGCTAATACTAGAGAAGAGAGAGAGAGGATTCAAAAAGACCTAAATAAACTGGAGCAGTGGGCAGCAACCAATAGAATGGTTTTTAACAGGGAAAAATGCAAAGTACTACATCTGGGCAATAAAAATGAAAAAAGCATATACAGAATGGGAGGAATAGAGCTAAGCAACAGTACATGTGAAAAAGACTTAGGTATACTAATAGATCATAGACTGAACATGAGTCAACAGTGTGATGCAGCAGCAAAAAAGGCAAATACAATTCTGGGATGTATTAACAGATGCATACAGTCTAGATCACGTGAAGTCATTATCGGTCTTTACTCCTCTTTGGTCAGACCTCATCTGGAATACTGTGTACAGTTTTGGGCACCACATTTTAAAAAAGACATAGACAAACTGGAGCAAGTTCAGAGAAGAGCGACCAGAATGGTGACTGGTCTGCAAACCATGTCCTATGAGGAACGGTTGCAGGATTTGGGAATGTTTAGCTTGCAAAAAAGAAGACTGAGAGGAGACTTAATAGCTGTCTACAAATATGTCAAGGGCTGTCACATTGTAGAAGGATCATCTTTATTCTCATTTGCACAAGGAAAGACTAGAAGCAATGGGATGAAACTAAATGGGAGGAGACACAGATTAGATATTAGAAAAAACTTTTTGACAGTTAGGGTGATTAATGAGTGGAACAGGCTGCCACGAGAGGTGGTGAGTTCCCCTTCAATGGACGTCTTCAAACAGAGGCTGGACAGACATCTGTCTGAGATGATTTAGTGAATCCTGCTTTGAGCAGGGGGTTGGACCAGATGACCCAGGAGGTCCCTTCCAACTCTACCATTCTATGATTCTATGAGTCACCGGCCATACGGGTGAGCACCACACGGTACACTCAGGGACGTGGGCTACTTTTACCAGCCTCTAGCAAGGTAGCCAGAAGAGTACGATTAGTTGGGGAGGCCTACAACTCCGCCTGGCCAGGGAAGATTCCATCTGCTCACGGACTGACCAGGCCCCGATCGCTAGCCAGTACTCCGGGAGGGTCTACCTTTGCCACCAGTAAAGACCCTGAACTACACCGCACCGTCTCTGAGTGTTTCATCATCCACATCCGCTGCCCTGAGGCCATACCCCTCCCGTTGGGGGTTATACCATCCCCGCTGCACAACCGTACCACCGGCCTCAGCGGTCTGCCCTGCAGCGGCGGTCTCATGACTGCATTCAACGGGTGGCGTAGTCGTGCAATATAACATCTACTGCTAAATACTGCCGCTCAGTTTGACTCCCTGGGCACGGACCGGGTCACCGCCACGAGACTACTACCCCCATCTGATCCGGCTCCGGGTAAGCCCCCGTGCGCGCGATGCCGCACGACACAGCAGGCCCAGGGGCGCGTCAGAAGCTTTAACCCCTTTCTGACATTGTGCATAATAATACGTCCCTGTGCCCTGGGCCTTATGGACCAGGTACGTATTATTACGACACAGGCTGTGCGGGATCAATCGCCACCGGTTGTCAGCTGATTTTGACAGCTGACACCCGGCACTTTAACCCCCTAAATGCTGCGATCGCAGCATTTAGCAAGTGAGTGGAGGGACAGAAGCACCTCTGCTCTTGGATCGGAGACCCTGCGCTGTCCTCACGGGGTCCCGATCGTTGCCATGGTGACACGATGTCATCATGACGACACCTGTGTCACCAGGCACCAGCAAGTTAGTTTGACCATGCGCAGTGCATGATCAAACTAGCTTGTGTCTGCAGCACTGACAGTTTACAAGGTATAGCAGTGATCCTGCACTGCTATACCTTAGAACTGCGATCAGCCTGCTGAAAGTGAAAGTCCCATAGTGGGACAAAGTAAAAAAAGTGAAAAAAAAGTTGTAAAAATATTTTTTTAAAAATAAAAAAATAATAAAAAAATAAAATATTATTATGAAGAAAAACAATAAGAGTACACATATTTAGTATCGCCGCATCCGGAACGACCTGATCTATAAAACTGTCCCACTAGTTAACCCCTTTAGTGAACACAGTAAAAAAAAAAGAATCAAAAAACGGTGCTTTATCATCATACCAACGAACAAAAAGTGGAATAAAACGCGATCAAAGAGACGAATATAAATAAAAATTATACCACTGAAAACATCATCTTGTCCCGCAAAAAGCAAGCCACCATACAGCTCCATCAGCCAAAAAATAAAAAAGTTATAGCTCTTAGAATAAAGCGATTTTTTCTATGAAATAGTTTTTATTGTGTAAAAGCGCCAAAACATAAAAAAAGATATAAATGCAGTATGGCTGTAAATGTACTGACCCGAGGAATAAAGCTGCCTTATTAATTTTACCACACGCAGAGCTGCATAAAAAAAACTAAAAAAACAATTACTGAATTGTTGGTTTTTGTTTATTCTGCCTCCCAAAAATCAGAATAGAAAGCAATCAAAAAATGTCACATGCCCGAAAATGGTACCAATAAAAACATCAACTTGTCCCGCAAAATACAAGCTATCACATAACTCTGTCGACCGAAATATGGAAAAATTATAGCTCTGAAAATATGGCGATGCAAAAACTAGTCTTTGCAAAAAAAAAAGTTTAGTGTGTGACAGCTGCCAAATGTAAAAACCCGATATGAATCTGGTATCACTGTAATCGCACCGACCCGAAGAATAAAGTCATCTAATCACTTAAACCGCACGAGGAACGGTGTAAATAAATAAATAAAACCAATTCTTCACCTGCTGTTGGTTTGTTCATTCAGCCTCCCAGAGTTCGCAATATGGCTCTGCCCACATTTATCCTGTGCTCTACGCTCAGCGCTTACACCGGGGTTTCCATGTAAATCTCTGAAATACGTGATCCAGACGGAGCCTCCGGCGGAAGATTCCCTGTAATGAGGCAGATGGAGGCACCGTCTGGCCTGTGATCCCACGGTGTCCGTCTTTTTATTAGGCGTGAATAAAAGTGCCGTCGGCCACAGTTTTGCGAGCCTCTGATAAAAAGAACACCGCTGAACAGAGGCCACACAGAGTCCAGAGTAATTAACAAATAAAGTAGCACACTGCAAGGCTAAGTATGTAAACATGAAATATGGAATATGAATAGCATTACTGCTGTAGAAAATAGAAATAAATGAGAATTCTTAGCACATAAATTGGCCAATTCATGTGTATCTGGCAGCCGCGGTAAGGCGTTTCTCAGTGCCAGGACCCTACCAATGTGAATACCTCTCTAAGGGACAGGTACACATGAATTGGCCAATTTATGCGCTAAGATTTCTCATTTATTTCTATTTTCTATAGCAGTAATGCTATTTATATTCCATATTTCATGCTTACATACTTAGCATTGCAGTTTGCTACTTTATTTGTTAATTGTATATGGAGGTAGCTTCTCCTAGTAAGCACCTGTTCACACCTATTTCTCGTATTAGAAGTGCCATCAGTTTTTTCTGTTTACAGAGTCCAGAGTTAGGCCGGTTTCACATGTCCTGATATTTCCAGTATCGGAAAAACCGGTACGGGAGATATACGTGTCCATGTGCACCTGTGTGGCAACCGTGTGCCGCATCAGGAGCGCACATTCCGCCACCTGGGAATCAGCAGTACAGTTACCGCTGTTCCCAATCACCGGGTGCTGAATGCTGCCCTCATCATTGTAACCTGCTAGCGCTGTGATCAGCACAACCAAGGGACAATGATGAGAGTAGTAGTCTGCTCCCGCTGTGTCCTAGTGTAAAAATAAGAATAAAATTAAAAAATCCTTATACTCACCTGCCTATCAAAGTAAAAGTGAAGTACCCATAGCTCTTTCTTACATTCAAGCATCTGATGCTGATGCTCAGTCTATGTAGATGGCATCTTAGCTGTTGCTAGGCAACTTCCTTATAAGGTGAGATGCACCTGTAAGATTCCATCACAAGATTCCATCATGACATCACTGCTATTATGACATCATAATTCACAACCACTACTTATACAAGCGTTTACACTTCAGTGTCACTTTGATACCCCGGTGTCATTGTTGTCAGTGTTTAGCTACTTATCTAGTGATATACTGATTGCGCATTTCATTGAAATGTCTGGAATTTCTCCAGACAGACTTCAGGAGTTGGCACTACTCCAGGGGATTCTTACCACCTATACCCCTAACTGTGTGCTACCACTACCCGATGGCGTCCTCAGCTTCACTTACCGGCTGGTTATGGAGCTTGTACGGGACTGCTTGACCAAATACTACCAAGGTCGTATTACCTCAGAATATCTTCAGCATTTACAGCAGAACATCAGGACATTAGTACAACAGGTAAATAGCAGACAATCTGCACAAATTATTATTATTATGTCTAGTTGGTCTCCCTTACTGTATAGTGGTATTATTGGTAGTAATAAAATTTAGACTTTCTTCAGTGTCAGGCAGGGTCATATTTGTAATAGAGATCCCCATTTTGGGAAGAGGGTGTAAAAGTGCAGCATGAGCCTGTATGATTCAAATGTCAGGGCTAGATTTCATTCCTAGTCCAGTCCTTGTCCCTTAGTAAAGACACTTCATTTAGCACCTTAATCCGGATTTCTTATAAATATGTAATTATGATTTTTATTGTGTATAACAAATATTAATAATTTATCTCAGACCATAGAACTAGCCTCACTGATTAGAAATGTAAAGTACCCACAGTTCTTTCTTACATTCAAGCATCTGGTACTGATGCACAAACTATGGTTTTGCCACCTTAACTATTGCTAGGAAACTTCCTTTCACGGTGAGATGCCCCGTTAAGATTCCATCACAAGATTCCATCACGACATCACTGCTATTATGACATCATAATTCACCACCACTAATTATACAAGTGTTTTTATGCTGTATAAAAAATAATAATAATAATAATAATACAAATCAAATAATAATAATGGAATACAAGTTTATTTACAGAAAATTGTTCTTTAGATCGACACCAATATAATATATAAAATGTACCAAATGTGTAGTAATTGTAGCTGCAGATAGACAGGAGTAAAATGGTGACATAAATGGCCTCCTCCATTCTGCACTTTCTCTCATGATTTTCCTTTTGTATTTATTTCCATCTTTATAGGCTGAAGAAAAAGCCCAAAGTGGAAAATTGGCCTTTTTTAAACAACTGGCCCAAAATGTCCTGAATATACTGGAGAGTCCGGCCCGCTCACTGGAGCACCTGGTAAGGAGCCATCATCTTCTATATCACATGTCCTTGTCCCCTCCAGGCAGGCACAGGATATTTCATGACCGCCTGTCCCTGCGGCTCCATCATCTGTGATGGCAGTCTGTACTCAGCGGTGGGAGTTTGTATTTCTGCCTCTGTTTTGCTCGATCATCACAATCTTCCTTCTTGTAAATGCTGCAATTCTGATAACAGAGATCAGTTGTATATACAAGTACCTTATATATTATTGTTGATTTACTGGAGGGAGTGGCTGTGTATAGTCCGTCCAATACTGAAATTACCAGTAAATCCAATGTTTAGTCCTTCCTATCTATTGTATATGATAATTTAGTATTTGTGAAATGTTATACTAATTGTACATATTATAACCATCAGGAAACATCCGAAGGTGACTCCGAAGAGGGGCAAACCGTGAACATACCTGACCCTAATATTAGTCAGTTAGAGCTAAAAACTGATCTGATTGAAGGTAAGCCGATCATCTAATATTTTACATTCAAATATCCAGATATTATAGAGAATGGCAGAGAATATGTAGATTTACTCTTCATTCCCTGTAATGGAGAGGGATCATGTAATTCTACTTCACGCCTGTGTGGTCTTCTCGGCTCCAAAATGAGGGTCATAGATCCCCAATCATGTAATTGTTCAAAAATACCATATTTTGAAGACTATAAGATGCACCGGACCATAAGAAGCAGGTGAAATTTTGGAGCGGAAAATAGGAAAAACATTTTTTTAATAAAATGGTGGAGCAACTTCTAATCCAATTTTGTGGTAACTTTTCTAGGGGAAAGGCGGCGGAAAGATGGCAGCAGCAGGAGTGGGGCGATGCTGCACTGAAGTCCCTGCACTTCCATGGTTTTCAATCTGGTGGACCTTGGGAAAATCTCCACCGGAGGTGGCGCATGCACAGATTGAGATCTCGGGAGACAAGATCTCAATCTGCATGCGCCATCTCCAGAATCCATTTTTCCGAAGTCCACCACACTGAAAATCATGGAAGTGCGGAGTCTCCGGCGACATTTTCTGAAAGCCCAGGGGCCGCTGCATCCTTGCACCGCCGAACACCCCCTCCTCCCAGCCTGGGGCCCACAGCATCGCCCCACTCCTGCCGCCGCCAGCTTCCTGAAGCAGTGACCCTGCGTCCTGGGGCCTCGCTTCACCGCAACCCCCCCCCCCTCAGTAAGCTACGTTGGGATAAGACGCACCCCCATTTTACAGAAAAAAGTGTGTCTTATAACTTGAAAAATACGGTAATCAGATCCTGAACAATCGCCCAGTGTATCTATCTCTGGATGTGCCATAAATACTGTATATTTAGTATGTGCAGAATACCAGATATCTAGTTTTTATATCATTTACAGAGATCTTGTCATGTCCTTCATTATATGGATGTGTTATATATTAAGTACTGATATAGACTGATACATGACATCTTTTCATTATTTTATCATTATTTTAGAAATAACTGTGTCGACGGCCAGTACTGATGGTGGAATATGTGAGACACCAGAGATCCACGAATCTGCCAGTGTAAGTATCAGAGGAGACGTCTGTTTATCATCAGATAACGGGGTATGAATTACACATATAATATTATACCCCAGATGACAATGGGATATCTTTGCTTTTATGTAGATCAGATCTATTGTGAGTAATGATGGCATTGTTATTCTGCCTCTTCTGTGTGATGCCCCTTATCATACCCTGCAGTACAGTGATATCTATGCATGGGGAATATCCCCTTAAAATATAATACTGTCTGTGGAGGGTCCGGCTTGCATCATGTCCTCTACATGTGCTGCAATGTAATCAGCGTGGATATAATATAGAGGAGAAGTTCCTGCATCTGGAGCTTTTATTTTCCTGCAGATTCTATGTCTTAATGTCATTTCTTATTATTTCTAGGCCTTGACCGGATCATTGAACTTGGAGACAAGTCCTAGTAAGACCGACTTTAAACCAATCAAACTGATCAGCAGTGGAGCTTATGGGTGAGCTTTATGTTTGCATAATATACATTTCCTAGTGTTCCTTATGACAATGCTTCTGTCTCTGTGCCCAGCCCGTACAACAGAGAAATGCTCTGAGTCCATACTGTCCACAAGAGATGAGCGAATCAGGCAAAATTCTAATTTGCTTGTTCACGTGGACTTGTGAAAATACGATTCAAGGAGAAATTAATGTCCCTTATTATGCTCTGGGGCCTCACCAGGCCCCAGAACATAATAAGCATAAGAAACATACTTATACTCCCCTTACTGCTCAATTCTCTAGCCCCTCCACTTCTCACCGTCACCCGTCCGGTCCTCACTGCCTCTTCAGTTTGCCACCGCTCACGCTATGCAAGGACTTCAGGCTTTGAGAAGGTCTGAGAGAGTTCTATGCAAGAGCATAAAAAGTCACAACATTGTGACACCGTGACTGTTCTTGCGCTTGTGCATAATCCTCCCAGATCTCATCAATGTTGGAAGTCCCGTCCCAGTATGAGAGGCATTTGGATTTCAGCATTAGCAGCAGAGATTTGAGGATGCGGCAAGGAACGGACGGTTGAGGCGGAGGGGCCGTAGAAGTGAGTATAAAAATTTGTTTATTTTTAAACTTTTTTATGGCCTTTCAAGATTTTGAAAATGGTGGCCAACGCTTGACATTTTGCTAAATCCATGAGTAAGCAAATTACAAAAAACAAAACAAACAAAAAAACAAAACGCCATTTTGGTGAATGCAGAATTTTGCAAAATCTGAGTAGAATTTAATTCCACTCAAATGTGTTAGCTCATGTCTACTGGCCACATCTATATGTCATTATTTAGGTCAGTTAGGACGTGACATAGATGAGGACCTCGCATAGGTCATCATTTATGTTGTGTAACTTGATGGATTTCTACATGGATTTCTAGTGACATCTAGTAGTAACCAGACAATCATGTGATGAGGTTTATAGACAAAATGTTAGTAAGAATTCATTATAAATCATGGATTTTCCTTCTCTCCAGAGCCGTCCACTTAGTGCGACACAAATACACAAGCCAGCTATTCGCTATGAAGAAGCTGGACAAGGAGAACGTGAATATTCCAAGAAGACTTGAACGTGCCTTTCTAGAGAGGGACATCCTAACATTTGCTGATTGTCCATTTGTGGCCTCCATGTTGTGCTCCTTTCCAACTCCTCATCATCTGTGTATGGTCATGGAGTATGCAGCAGGTAAGTCATATCCATTGTGCCTATATCCAGCCTCAATCTGCTTATCTCTAGCATCTTCTCCATAATCTGAATGTGACCACATGGACGGTTACATGTCCATACTGCATTTACTATAAGTTATCTGTTACCAAGATGCCAGGAAAATCATTATCTCTGTGAAAGTCTCTGGTGAATGTCCTCACTGAGAATGGCAAAAATATCCACTGAGGATAAAAGGAGGATTTGACTCAATTCTAACAGTTTGTATAGATGAGCATTTCACAGAGTAATGAATAAGAGGCTTGCAGATGAGGCACGGCTCTGTCTTTTTATATTGGGTCACTCTGCTTTATACGCTCTACATTAGGCCTCTTTCACGCTTCAGTATTTCTGGTACGTGAGGTGACAGTTTACCACACGTACTGGAGACACTGACACATGTGCGCACATGTCAGTGTTTCCACGGACCGTGTGTCCATGTGATCCACACGTAGACATGTCTGTTTTTGGCCAGCAGGACGGATCACACAGACCCATTCAAGTCAATGGTTCAGTGTAAACACATACCGCACACGGATGCCATCCGTGTGACATGTGTCGGCGCCTGGGAATTAGCGATAAAGTTAGCGCCGGGTGCTAAACGCTGCCCTCATCATTGTCCCCTGCCGGCGCTGCGATCAGAACCAGCAGGGGTTAATGATGAGGGTTGTCTTCTCCCAGTGTATTTCTACCTGTAAAAATAAGAATAAAAAAAAAATCTATACCCTCACCTGTCCTAAATGTCCCCCACTGTAATCCATGAGACCGCTCAGCAGAGGAGCCGGGGAGAATGACTCCTGCAGCGAGCGGCCCCGAATCTGCGCTGAGCTCAGCGAGCGGTGTCCTGTCACTCACTGAGCTCAGCTGAGGTCTGGCGTCGCTCGCTGCAGGAGTCATTCTCCCCAGCTCCTCTGCTGAGTAGTCGCATGGATTACAGCAGGAGATACTTAGGACAGGTAGGTGAGTATAAGGTTTTTTTTTTATTTTATTCTTATTTTTACAGGTGGAGACACCGGGAGCAGACTACAACTCTCATTATTAACTCCTGCTGGTGCTGATCGCAGTGCCGGCAGGGGAAAATGATGAGCGCAGCGTTCAGTACCCGGCTTTTGGGAATAACGCTAACTGTACACTGATTCCCAAACGCCGGTACGTGTGCTCCTGATGCGGCACACGGACATCTCCGACACAGGTTTTTCCGGTACCAGAAATATCCGGACGTGTGAAACCGGCCTTATACAGTATATAAAGCAAAACCACAAATGAGACTGCTAACACCTTTAACTAATTATATATTTATTTATTGCAAGATACATAGTATATATAGCTCATACTTTTTTGGCCAGAATAGTGTCTCTTTTTTGTATGAGTTACCTTGTTATTTTTAAATATTTATTCCACGTGACTAATAAAGATTCATGCTTTTATATGGGATGTTGCTTCATTGCACTTATTTGTGCAGCTCTTGCACCTTTGTGGTTTTGCTTCATAGACATTTAGTGCAGTCCTAGTTACTATTCGGGTATGCTCCAATGGAGGGTTTTTTGCATTATTATACAGTATATCTCTGTGTATGACATCCTGCCCCAATGTCTCCGCTCATTTCTCATTCACACTCCTCATGTGTCATTTACATTGTAACAAACCCTCTCCTGTCATATTTGCTTTCTGCTGTAGGAGGAGACTGTGGCAGTTTTATGAAGAACTATGGGTGTTTACCTGTCCCCTTGGCTCGTCTGTACATTGCAGAAACGGTTCTAGCTGTGGAATATCTGCACAGCTATGGTGTAATGCACAGAGACCTGAAGCCTGAAAAGTAAGTGACACTTGTAGTATAAGAAAGGGGTAAAAAGATATCGTTTATTATACAATCTATTTGCAACTTGGGGCTGACATCCTCTTTTTTTCACAGCCTCCTGATAACGTCAACTGGTCATATTCAAGTTACAGATTTTGGGCTTTCCAAACTCTGCCTCATGAGACCAACATCAGAGATCTACAAGGCTCCAATTGAGGACATCACCAGAGAGTTCCATGATAAGGAGGTAGGCAGGAACTTGTTCTTTACTCATCTCCTCCATTTCTCCTTCTCTTATACTTTCTCATCTAGAAAACGTTTCCACTGATGTTATTTGTCACAATTATGTTCTCTGATCATTATCTCATTCCTCTGTTTTTTCCAGATTGCTGGCTCCCCTCATTACATAGCCCCAGAAGTTATCTTAAAGGAAGGCTATGGAAGGCCAGCTGACTGGTGGTCAATTGGGATCATCCTATATACATTTCTTGTAGGACGTGTACCATTTTATGGGCCTTCCAAATATGACATTTACAGCCATATTGTCAGGGGTAAGTAAAATAATCTGATTGCTGTGTAATGTCATTGTTATTTGAATAGATTAGTTGTGTGATTTAGTTACTTTTGTTAATATAAAAGATTTTTGTTTTGATAAAATAAATTAAGATGTTTCATTTTCTGTAATATTTGCTTTTTACATAACAGATGACATATATTGGAAACTTACTAATTCGGCTTTTCCAGCCACAGCTCGGGATATCATCATTGAGCTGCTCAGAAAAGATCCAGCACAAAGACTTGGGACAGGTAATGTATATAATACTATTATTAATGACTTATTACACCTCTGTGAACAGAAAATGAATAATGAGGATCAGCACTGAGGTTTTGTTCTCTACCAGCTTGGCCATTCCCCATTCTTCATGCTAAGACTTTCAGTACATCTACTTCACTTCGGCTCTGTTACGTCAACCGTTCAGATTAACGCCCCCTTCACACGTCCGTATAAAATCAGTACTGAAACCAGTACCGGAAAAAAACAGTACTAGTGTCATCAGTGTTTTGAATCAGTGTGCCATCAGTGTGCCATCAGTGTTTTTCCGGTACGGCAAAGAAAAAGAAATGATAAAGTATCTCTTATACTTTGTAATGTTAAACAGATACAGCGTAAGGAAGGCACACAAATGGCACACGGATGCCATCTGTGTGATGTACGTGTTTTTCAGGGTCCCATAGACTTGTATTGGCACTTGTCATCTGTGCTGCCACAAAAAAACAGCAGCATAGATGATAATGGGTACGGGTGGCATACGTGAAAGAAAAATGGATGCCACATGTAGTGCAAACACGGATATGTGTAGGAGGCCTAAGAAACTTGTCTCTTTGACAATAACTATATCACTATTCATTGTTTTCCTTTTCAAGGAGGAGCAAATGAGATCAAATTTCATCCATTCCTGCGTAACTTAGATTTTGACAACCTTCTAAGTCAGAAGTCGCTGTTCATTCCTGATCTTGAGTCAGAAGAGGATACCATCTACTTTGACAGTAAGTAGAATGAGACATCATCTGCAGAAAGCTGCTGTGTGTCTTGTATTTCATTTTAAGTGAGAATCAGTCCCCACCTTGATTCATGATCAAATGGTGACTGTTCAGGACAAAGTATTATGCTAATAATCTCGATTAACTCTTGTACTTTTCAGCTCGATGTAGCAGACATCAACATATTGATTCAGATGAGGGGGACACAAGTGAAGATAATGACTGGCCGGAAAGCCAAAACTTTCTATCATCTTTGCATAGGCTTTCTAAAGTAAGTATGTGACCAATAAGATCCATACAACCTGTAATTAAAATAAAATTGTAAAATATTAAAATATTTTTTTTTCCTCTTTGTATTAGCTCTGTTCCATCCATACCAAGATGATGAACAATGAAGAACCCAAGTCACCTCCAGGGTATTCACCAGAAAGTGCAAAACAGTCAGACATGTGAGCAAATTATTTTTATGGGGTCCATTCTGATATGTGTTCACAACACCAAATTCAAGACGAGTGTAAGTCGATACTAAATCCAGTATCGATGACCACATGATTGCTGATCACCATGTTTCTGACTTGTGATAACGCTGGTGATGAAAGTTGATAACTATGACCAGCTTTAATTTCCAGTTCATTACAGGAAAATAAATATTGCTAGTGATTCTCCATTCTTGCTGGTAGAAGAGGGTCTTGAGCACAGCATCCCCTTCATGTTATTCAGATGTCCTAATGGGCTTTGCAGACAGGTGTTGTATCCGTATCTATTGTTTTCACTTGTAATTTATATGTTTTTCTTCTACCAAACAGACAGAAAGATTCTCCCCCCTCTAAGTCTGAAGACAACCAGACGCAGAAAGATTCTCCCCCTTCTAAATCTGATGACAACCAGACACAGAGAGATTCTCCCCCCTCTAAGTCTGATGACAACCAGACGCAGAAAGATTCTCCCCCTTCTAAATCTGAGGATGACAACCAGACACAGAGAGATTCTCCCCCCTCTAAGTCTGATGACAACCAGACGCAGAAAGATTCTCCCCCCTCTAAATCTGATGACAACCAGACGCAGAAAGATTCTCCCCCCTCTAAGTCTGATGACAACCAGACGCAGAAAGATTCTCCCCCCTCTAAATCTGATGACAACCAGACGCAGAAAGATTCTCCCCCCTCTAAATCTGATGACAACCAGACGCAGAAAGATTCTCCCCCCTCTAAATCTGATGACAACCAGATGCAGAAAGATTCTCCCCCCTCTAAATCTGATGATGATAAGCAGAGGCAGAAAGATTCTTCCCCCTCTAAATCTGATGACAACCAGACGCAGAAAGATTCTTCCCCCTCTAAGTCTGATGATGACAAGCAGTGTTTCACTGCTGAAGGCAGACAGTCATCCATATTGTCAGGTATGTATAGCTCTATAGGTCATTCTATTGCAGCCTGTGTCAAAAAGTGTAATGTGAAAACAGCCCAACATTTCATTTTATAAAAATCCTCACTCTTAGGCTGTGTGCCCACGATGCGTTTTTCAAGCGTTTACGCTGCGGAATTTCTACAGCGTAAACACTTGGGAAACGCTTGGTAAACCTTCCCCCATGGTCTCCAATGCAATTCCGCACTTTCAATGCCCATGCTGCGTATTTTTCCGCAGCGTTTATGCTGCGCTCAAAAATACGCAGCATGTCCATTAATTTTGCGGACGCGCAGCGTAATCGCCGCCATTGACTTGCATTAGAACGCGCTAATTCCGCAAGACTGCATCTGTACTTGCGTAATTGGCGCTTTCTAATGTGCGGATGGTACCCAAGTCTGGAGGAGAGGAGACTCTCATCCAGACCTGGGTACCATAGAATCTGTAAAGAAAAGAATTTAAAATAAAAAATAAAGCTTATAATCACCTTCCGATGTCCTCCCAGTGTTTTGTCCACGCCGTCCGGTCTCTTGCAATGCTCGCGCTGTTGTGAAGGACCTGTCATGACGTCACTGAGTCATGTGACCCATCACATGACTCAATGACGTCACCGCAGGTCCTTCACAGCACCGCGAGCATTGCAAGAGACCGGACGCAGCAGAGATGACACCGGGAAGACACCGGAAGGTGAGTATAATCTTTTTTTTTTCATTTTTTACCATTCTTATTCTTTTTTTTAACTATTACTCGGTCACACTATATAAATCCATGCCGGTTGCATGGATTTAAATAGTGTGACCAACTTGTCAAGCACTTTTCCAAGTGATGCTCAAAATCGTTTGGAAAACTTCTTGAAAAAACGCATGCGAAAGCGCATGTAAAAATGCTGAAAAAACGCTTCTCTCTGGCAGAAAAAACGCATGTAAATCTGCATGTAAATCTGCATACATTTTTTTCTGCCAGAGAGAGGCAAAAACGCTCTGCATCAAATCTGCTACGTGGGCACATAGCCTCATAGGTTATAATTTTTAATGCATAAGAAGCCATTCAGTCTTCTGCCAAACTGATTCTGAATACTGCACCCATGGCTCCATCTAGGCCTATACTGATCCTTATCACCTTAAGAATGCACTGAGGTTTTAGCTAACTTATTTTAAGATATTACTTGCAGGATGCCGCAGTGTTATCATGTTAATAAGGGGACATAGTTCCCTGGCTAGACACCACATATCGGAAAACCTACAGGTTTCATATTAATCAGTTCACAAGGCAATCTAATTCTCAGACCCTCAGGTGGTTTTATGTATATATGACATATTCTCTCTATTATGGTGCAATAATCAATTACCGGGACTACAGGGTACAAGAATAACAGAATTCTATATAAAGATACAAAGCTAATCTTTTAGGAGTTTATAATATACATCTTTTTCTTGTTTTTTTTATCAGAATCACCAGTTCAGGGGAAAAGAAAATCTGCATCGAAAGATCGACAAAAAACAGAGAAGGTAGAAGAGAGAAGAAGTAGAAGAGGTAAGTGTAACAATAAGCTCCATGTTGCATGATGTCAGTCAGTGAGAAGGAGTCATGTGGAGCAGATATTATCTGTAGGATTACTGACAATGACCCCGTACATCTGTATGGATACGACTCCTCTATCATCCTGTCACAGTGACACTACAGTAGTATCCTCTAATACATACATGTCAAACTCTGGCCCGTGGACCAAACCTGGCCCGCAGGGTGGTTATATTTGACCCACGACAACAGAACCACCACCACTATTTGGGGCCATTATTCTGTATGGAGGACAATGTGGGGCCCATTATACTGTACGGAGGACTATGTGGGGCCATTATTCTGTATGTAGGATTATGTGGGGTCCAAGTTTTTCATTTTGGCCCTCTGTGTGTTTGAGTGTGACATCCCTGCTCTAATATGTAGTCCCATTACTTACATTAGTTATGTCTCTTTGTCTCCTCTCACAGGTTCCACCTTCCGCCGGCTGATATCATCTTGCCGGCGTGGATTATCCAGGGTTGCTCGCTCCATCAGACAAAGCTGCATATTTGCTCCCTGTCATCGGAGCAACACAAACATCTCAATGTGAAAAACCCTTCATGTCTAGTGCCTAGTACAGCATGTCCACCATTAAAGATGCACCTGTGTGGAAGGACTTGTACCATCTACCTGTGGCCTTCTGACCAGCAAGTAACATCTGCAGAAGAAGGCCCTCCAAGAACATCTCTTCATTCTTCCATGTAATTCTTAATAAAAAAAAAACTAAAAAGAATCATTTCAAATTGATTAATGTCCCTTTGCATTTAATGTAATACTACTGACATTTATGGCATATCAGTACTAAACATCATATATGTCTGATGAGAGAATATCGTTTCCATGTTTCATGTTAATCCTCTAATCCTCAGCCAAAAGTGGAAGAGAAGACCAGTGATTCTGTTACATCTACGAATGACAGTCAATCCAGGGAAAAACACCTTCTGATCCATACATTTTTCAGGCACTCTGATCCTTTTACCTTCATGTGGCTCTACTTAAGGTTTATGTACAAGAACCAGTTGGATTCAGTACTGGGCATCCTGGGGGTCCCAGCAGCCATATCCCAATTGTTCAACTAAAAAAGACATACTGTATTATAGTGTGATATATATATATATATACACACTGTGTGCAGAATTATTAGGCAAATGAGTATTTTGATCACATGATACTTTTTATACATGTTGTCCTACTCCAAGCTGCATAGGCTTGAGAGCCAACTACCAATTAAGTAAATCTGGTGATGTGCATCTCTGTAATGAGGAGGGGTGTTGGCTAATGACATCAACACCCTATATAAGGTGTGCTTAATTATTAGGCAACTTCCTTTCCTTTGGCAAAATGGGTCAGAAGAGAGATTTGACGGGCTCTGAAAAGTCCAAAATTGTGAGATGTCTTGCAGAGGGATGCAGCAGTCTTGAAATTTCCAAACTTTTGAAGCGTGATCACCGAACAATCAAGCGTTTCATGGCAAATAGTCAACAGGGTCGCAAGAAGCGTGTTGGCCAAAAAAGGCGCAAAATAACTGCCCATGAATTGAGGAAAATCAAGCGTGAAGCTGCCAAGATGCCATTCACCACCAGTTTTGCCATATTTCAGAGCTGCAATGCTACTGGAGTATCAAAAAGCACAAGGTGTGCGATACTCAGGGACATGGCCAAGGTAAGGAAGGCTGAAAAACGACCACCTTTGAACAAGAAGCATAAGATAAAACGTCAAGAATGGGCCAAGAAATATCTTAAGACTGATTTTTCAAAGGTTTTATGGACTAATGAAATGAGAGTGACTCTTGATGGGCCAGATGGATGGGCCAGAGGCTGGATCAGTAAACGGCAGAGAGCTCCACTCCGACTCAGATGCCAGCAAGGTGGAAGTGGGGTACTGGTATGGGCTGGTATCATCAAAGATGAACTTGTGGGACCTTTTCGGGTTGAGGATGAAGTGAAGCTCAACTCCCAGACCTACTGCCAGTTTCTGGAAGACAACTTCTTCAAGAAGTGGTACAGGAAGAAGTTGGTATCGTTCAAGAAAAACATGATTTTCATGCAGGACAACTCTCCATCACATGCATCCAACTACTCCACAGCGTGGCTGGCCAGTAAAGGTCTAAAAGAAGAAAAAATAATGACATGGGCCCCTTGATCACCTGATCTGAACCCCATAGAGAACCTGTGGTCCATCATAAAATGTGAGATCTACAGGGAGGGAAAACAGTACACCTCTCGGAACAGGGTCTGGGAGGCTGTGGTGGCTGCTGCACGCAATGTTGATCGAAAACAGATCAAGCAACTGACAGAATCTATGGATGGAAGGCTGTTGAGTGTCATCATAAAGAAAGGTGGCTATACTGATCACTAATTTTTTGGGTTTTTGTCTTTGCATGTCAGAAATGTTTATTTCTATATTTTGTGCACTGATATTGGTTTACCTGGTGAAAATAAACAAGTGAGATGGGATTATATTTGGTTTTTATTAAATTGTCTAATAATTCTGCACAGTAATAGTTACCTGCACAAACAAATATCCTCCTAAGATAGCCAAATCTTAAAAAAACCACTCCAACTTCCAAAAATATTAAGCTTGGATATTTATGAGTCTTGTGGGTTGATTGAGAACATAGTTGTTGATCAACAATAAAAATAATCCTCTAAAATACAATTTGCCTAATAATTCTGCACACCGCGTATATCTATATATATAATCGTCTTATCCCGTCTGTCTGTCTGTCTGTCTGTCGGGGAAATCCCGCGTCACTGATTGGTCCAGCAGCGGCCAATCAGCGACGCGGGATTTCAGAAAAAAGATGGCGGCCGTTAGAGGCTCATCTGCGGGACGGAGCTCAGCGGCGATGCAGCCGGGAGATGACTGGCGCGAGGCTCTCATCTCCCGGCCGCTAGCAGCAGAAGAACCCCGACCGGCGAGCAGCCGCTCATCTCCCGGCTTCTCGCAGCGAAAGTAGCCGCACAGGCAGTGGCGTTGACCTCCATGCGGCTAGGGTGTCAAGGGAGGACCGGGGAGCGGCGCTGCGGGTCGGGATACTTCTGCTGCGAGAAGCCGCTCATCTCCCGGCTTCTCGCAGCGGAAGTAGCCACACAGGCAGCGGCGCTCCCCGGTCCTCACCAATACGATTCTGCTCCCCGGTCCTCACCTATACGATTCGCTGATTGGTCGCGGTCTCTGGCCGCGACCAATCAGTGATCTTGGCGCAAAAGTTAAACACCGCTGTGCTGATTGGTCGCGGCCGCTGCCCGCGACCAATCACCGATTTGGACGCCACATTTAAATAGCGGCCACGACCAATCACCGATCTTGGCGCAACATTTAAACACTGCTGTGCTGATTGGTCACAGACGCTGCCCGCGACCAATCAGCGATTTTGGCGCCAAATTTAAACACTGCTGTGCTGATTGGTTGCGGACGCTGCCCGCGACCAATCAGCGATTTTGGCGCCAAATTTAAACAATGCTCTGCTGACTGGTCGCGGATGCCAGCCACGACCAATCAGCGAGATTGGCGCCAAATTTATACAATGCTCTGCTAATTGGTCGCGGACACCAGCCACGACCAATCAGCGAGATTGGCGCCAAATTTAAACAATGCTCTGGCGCCAAATTTAAACAACGCTCTGCTGATTGGTCGCGGCCGCCAGCCGACCGCGACCAATCAGCGAGATTGGCGCCAAATTTAAACACCACTCTGCTGATTGCGCCCAGTCGGCCGCATACATATTCTAGAATACCCGATGCGTTAGAATTGGGACACCATCTAGTATATATATAAATATATTCACTTGTGGAAAACCCTTTTAACTAGGGCTGTGGTGTCAGTAAGTCAAATTTCCAACTATAATAATTACTAATACCAAATATACTGCAACAAATAATAGTAAATATTCAGCAATTTATGCATGAAAATAATTTATAATATACAATATTAACACTATATAAGTATTTACATTTTTTTCTACCTGCAGTTGGAGTTGGTACGTTCTTCTGATACTAACTCCACAGCTCGGCTTTTCCTTCTTTCCTGCTCCTCTAACATAAAAGTACAGCAATTAATTACGACAAGTTAATCATTTAAATGCTGCTGTCAATCTCTGACAGCAGCACGTAAATGTAACCAGTGCCACTGCTTCCATTTACCAGCTCCCATCTGTGCCCTGTGACATGATCTCGGGGGCTGATGGGTCACTAGGACAGTGAGGGCCCTGTGCCCGCTGTCTTGGTGCTCCTCTGGAGCTCATCTATATGCTGAGCTTCAAAGGAGACCGAGATTTAGGCTACCGTCCCACTATCAGTATTTGGTCCAATTTCACCACAAATGGATTTTTTTCCCCATTTTTAGTACATTGAATAGTAAAATGAATCATTCAAAACTACAAGTAACCCCAAAGTCATGCCAGTTTCCATGGCCCAGAAGATTCTCTGAAGGAAGAGTGTCATTGGGTGACTGCTTCTTTGGTAAATACCATAAACATTAGCACTTAAAAAGGTCCATATGTCTGGAACCGTATAGATGATTTTGAAAGAAACAAAAAAAAGCTCAGTGATAAGAAACAGATGATGGTTATTAATGGAACACACTAACTGGGTCACATTTAAAAGTGGTGTACCCCAGGAGTCAGTATTGGGACTTCTATTTAATACAATTATTAATGACCTTTTGGGGGGTATACAGAGTAAAATTTCAATATTTTCAGATGATCGTAAACTCTGCAAGGTTATCAGTACATAGGAGGATAATGTAATATTACAGAGGGATTTATGTAAGCTTGAGGTTTGGGCTGAAAAATGGCAATTGAAGTTTAATGTAGATAAATGTTCTTGCTTGGGACAAATTACAATGTACAATTATGTACTAAACACTGGGAAAACCATCACTGGAAAAGACTTGGGTGTATGGGTGGACAGCAAACTCAACTTTAATAACCAGTGCTAGGCCGCTGCTGCCAAGGCAAATAGAACCATGGAAGCATTAAAAGAGGCATAGATGCTTATGATAAGAACATAGTTTTGTCTGTATACAAGTCACTAATTCAGCCACATTTAGAATACTGTGTATAATTTTGGTCTTTGGTGTATAAGACGGACATAGTTGAACTAGGACGTATGCAGACAAATGCAACCAAGGTTATTAAGGGAATTGGTGCACTGCAATTCCAAGACAGGTTATCAAAGTTAGGGTTATTCAGTTTGGAATAATGAAGGTTTAAGGGCGATCTTATTACAATGTACAAATATAAGAAGAAACAGTATAGAGATCTTATTAAGGAACTTTTTACATATAGACCTTCAACGATGACAAGGAGGCACCCTCTCCTACTAGAAGAAAGATGGTTTCTCAGTCATCATAGATGGCGATTCTTTACTCTAAGAATAGTGAAATTACGGGACTTTCGGGAACATAAACATCACAGTAAAAGATAATGCCTTACCAACACCAGGTCAGATTACCAGTGCACCGCAGGATGCAGCAAGCCTCCATGATAAAGGCGGGGGCAGCACATGTGCAAAATACTAATGCCGACAGCCACTCACTAACCTACCAATTCTTGGAGGGGGTGGCTGTGTAGTATTATGCATGCACACCGATGGAGTTGTGAGCTTGCGTATTTTGGCCAAAATATCGTCCAATACCTCATGTGGTGTACTTATCTTATATACTATTTTTCATCTTTTTTGCACATCTTTTTGCAGGATGCAGCCAGGCCTCTTTAGTGTTGGCTGGGTGAATTGGGGCGTCTGTCCTGTGGGGGTGCATGTATATAGTTCTGGGCAACCCGCCTGATCTAATACTATGGGCGTCATCAATACGCTGCAAGCAAGACATCAATAGGCTGCAAGCCAGACACTGTGTATCACACATATCTGTGTGACTGGCGCCCTATGCAGACTCCATCGGTGTGCATGTATAATACTACACAGCCACCCCCTCCATGAATTGGTAGGTTAGTGAGTGGCTGTCTGCATCAGTATTTTGCACATGTGCTGCCC
>NW_027362772.1:80530244-80710244 GCF_046119375.1 Phyllobates terribilis
CCACCCTGGGCACGGACCGGGTCACCGCCACACGGAGACTACAACCCCCAGCATTCTACAACAGGCCCGGTTCCGGGTTCCCCTGCACAACACAGGCCCAGGGGGTGCGTCATATATATATATATATATATTACACTACCGTTCAAAAGTTTGGGGGTCACCCCCACAATTTTGTGTTTTCTATAATAACTCATACGTTTATTTATCAAATGAGTTGCAAAATGAATAGAAAATATTGTCCAGACATTGACAAGGTTAGAAATAATAATTTTTATTTGAAAGAATAATTTTCTCCTTCAAACTTTGCTTTTGTCAAAGAATGCTCCCTTTGCAGCAATTACAGCATTGCAGACCTGGCATTCTAGCTGTTAATTTGCTGAGGTAATCTTGAGAAATTTCCCCCCATGCTTCCTGAAGCCCCTCCCACAAGTTGGATTGGCTTGATGGGCACTTTTTGCGCACCATACGGTCAAGCTGCTCCCACAACACCTCAATGGGGTTGAGATCTGGTGACTGCGCTGGCCACTCCATTACAGATAGAAGACCAGCTGCCTGCTTCTTCCCTAAATAGGTCATGCATAATTTGGAGGTGTGCTGTTATAGGAAGAAATTGGCTCCAATCAAGCGCTGTCCACAGGGTATGTCATGGCGTTGCAAAATGGAGTGATAGCCTTCCTTATTCAAAATCCCATTTACCTTGTACAAATCTCCCACTTTACCAGCACCAAAGCAGCCCCAGACAAACACATTACCTCCACCAGGCTTGACAGATGGCGTCAGGCACTCTTCCAGAATCTTTTCAGTTGTTCTGCATCTCACAAATGTTCTTTTGTGTGATCCAAACACCTCAAACTTTGATGCGTCTGTCCATAAAACTTTTTTCCAATCTTCCTCTGTCCAATGTCTGTGTTCTTTTGCCCATATTAATCTTTTCCTTTTATTAGTCAGTCTCAGATATGGCTTTTTCTTTGCCACTTTGCCCTGAAGGCCAGTATCCTCTTACATGCCAAGAGTGTGCAAAGCAGTCATCAAAGCAAAAGGTGGCTACTTTGAAGAACCTAGAATATAAGACATATTTTCAGTTGTTTCACACTTTTTTGTTAAGTATATAATTCCACATGTGTTAATTCATCGTTTTGATGCCTTCAGTGTGAATGTACAATTTTCAAAGTCATGAAAATACAGAAAAATCTTTAAATGAGAAGGTGTGTCCAAACTTTTGGTCTGTACTGTATATGTCCAGGAAGACATGCACATTTTCTCTTAATTTTTTCTTTTTCCTTTAAAAATGTATTCTTTTGAGCTAAAGTAATGGACGGTATAGAGCCTGATGTTTTTTCATATACTGCTGAGGAAGAAGAACGGATCCTAGGTGCGCTGAAGGATGATGGGACTTTTTTAAGTACACCTTCCCTAGTGGATCTTAAACGTAAATATGAAAGTGATTCTAAAAGGATGATTATTCTACAACTGCATTTGGTTACTTTGGGACAGTATTATAAAGCTCGGAAAATACCACGGGGTTTACGTTCAAATATAAGACCCAATCTTTTTGGAAATAATGTGACTTTTTGCTCCCGTTTTTGTCAAATCTCCAATAGATATGCCTTGGATATAATTTTGTTGAATATTGACTTTTTACAACAGGAAATATTGAAAATGACAACTTACATTGTGGATACTGAGGAAAAATTGAAATCATTGCTCAAAATTGAGGAATGGGATTCCTTCAAGGATTTAATAATGACTAAGGTGCAGGGTTTGCGCATGGAATTTGAGGATGTAAAACGTCGTAAATGGAATCGAGATATGGAGGATTATCAAACTGGTCACATTTATAACTGGCAGAAGGGTGGATCTAATTCATCATGGAGTAAAATAGGTTATTTAAGGACTGATAAAAGGCCTAACAAGCATGATATAAAAGGACATTTACAATTGTGTGATAATTTCTCCTTTAGACCTAGATCAGGAGCAACAGAGAGGATCCAACGGAAAAGAAGAGGGGGCAAACGGCACCGAAGACAACAGAAAAAAACAGGACAAAATCAAACCACGGCAGCAGAGACAAGTGATGACACGGAAAAAAGAAATGAACTCGTGGTAAATATCTCTAAAAAAAATTTGACCATATCACAGATGACTGTCTTGAATAAGGGTTTGTCATTTAGTATGAGCAAACATGTGGACTGGTTTCAGCTGGAGCTAGATCTCCAGAGATTTTTTTAGAAATGTCAAATTGAGAAATTGGTTTTCTGGTAGTGTGATTGTCCCTAAATGTATAACTAGTGAACTTAGTCTACAACAGGTTCAGGTGGCCAAAAGGGGTACCTTTACGCCACCTGTGAATCCTCCGGTAATTAATGCATTTATGGAAGCGGTACAGAGGGATGTGAAAGCATTGAGAGGGAACTCAAATAAAAGACTGAAATCTCCAAATTTGAGTACAGAGGAGATACGGGCTTTGCAGGACCATGTCCATGACAGCGACATCATTATAAAACCTGCCGATAAAGGTGGGGCTGTCGTCGTCATGGACAGGGTCATGTATATTGAAGAAATTAGAAGACAGTTGAGTGACAGTGAAGTTTATGTCAAGTTGGAAAAGGATCCAAAATTTCTATTTTTAAATTATTTGAAAGTTATTTTGGATGGGGATTTGGAAAATAATATAATTGATAAAGATCTTTATGATTATTTATACAGTATGTGGAGAATCCTACCACCCCTGTGATATATGTACTTCCTAAAATACATAAAAATCTTAATCATCCCCCGGGACGACCCATAGTCTCCGGGGTAAATTCATTAACGAGTAAAATTGGAATTTATCTTGATAGAATATTAAATCCATTGGCGAAAAATACTAAATCCTTTGTGAGAGATACCATGGATTTTTTATTAAAAATACAGGAAGTTGAATTAAAAAGTGAGGTCATTTTGGCCTCATTTGATGTGGTATCTCTATACACCTCCATTGATAATGGTAGGGGGGTGGAGGCGATTGAACGGAGACTGTCTTATACGGATCTTAGTGAAAATAATAGGAAATGTATTATTGAATTATTAGAGTCCATATTATATCATAATTATTTCCTATTTGGTGATGAATATTTCCTCCAGAAATGTGGAACCGCGATGGGGGCCAATATGGCCCCTGCTTCTGCAAATATTGTTATGGCTACATTGGAGGAGAACTTTGTCTATGTGTCCCACCACTTTAGACATGTCATGGCGTGGTGGCGATACATAGATGACGTCTTCCTCCTCTGGACAGGTACACAAGGGGAACTGGAGGATTTTTATGGATATTTGAATCAGGTCGATAGGACTGTCAAATTTACATTGGTGAGTTCATGTAAATCTATTCAGTTTTTGGATGTTTTTATCACACAGGAAAATGGAAAATTATTGACCTCCCTCTTCATTAAACCGACGGATCGAAATGATTTCCTGAGGTATAACAGTCACCACCCAAAACGCATGATAGAATCATTACCTTTTAGCCAATATTTAAGAATTAAAAGAATAAAGAGTAGTGAGGAGGGCCTGTATAAGAGTGCACAGAAACTTACGAAAAAACTTAGGTCAAGAGGTTACCCTCAGAGACTGTTAAATAAACAGGAAAAAAAAGTCAGTGGATTAAATAGGGATATTATTCTGAATAAAATGACCAAAAATAATAAGGATGATAGAATACCTATGGTATCGACATATGGTGAAGAGAGTGAACAGGTGGCAAATATAGACAGGAGTCATTGGAAAATGTTAAATAGATGTTTCCCGGATGTGCCAGAATTTAAAAATCCCCCTCTTTTTTCTTATAGAAGAAATAAAAATATTAAAGATGTACTAGTACATTCAGATATTGGCCCCTCTAAAACTGTGACTCAGACATTCATTAAGGGTAGAGGTAGAAAGGGCTGTTATCCATGTCTTTCATGTGTCAACTGCCCGTTTATGTTAAAAGGTGATCGGTTTCTTCATCCAAAAACTCAAAAAGTATACAACATAAAAATTTTTTTTACATGTGATTCTGACTATATAATATATCTGTTAGAGTGCCCCTGCTCACTTTGGTATATAGGAGAAACTACGTGCAATTTTAAAACTCGCATAAATAGTCATAGACATTCCATTAGAAAAAAGAGGATGGACTTACCTGTATCAAAGCATTTTGTGGAGGCGGGACATACTGTGATACAATTAAGATTTAGAATTATAGATGCGGTCCCTTTACAAAGACGGGGTGGAGATAGAATACGATTATTAAAAAGAAAGGAACTTGAGTGGATCCATAACTTGAATACGTTGAAGCCAAATGGACTGAATGCTGAATTTAATACAGCAGGTATCACCTGAGGAGTATGTTCAGACATCAGCAGTGTATGAAATTTGGGGTATTTTAAATATAATTGGATTTTTATATTTTAATATATTTATATATGGATATTTTTGGTTTCTTGCAGATCAATCACTCTCACTATGATATTTTGTGGAGTCGACGCGACCTGCTGCAACATGCGTATAAAGAAAGGGAGACTTCCTCTGGGAATGGATTTTTTCTTAAAAAAATGTTTTTTTTTATATATATAGTAGTTGAAAATATTCAAGTTTCCACCTAATGAAGTTATAAAAATATATTTCTACATTATGAAATGGTATTCCTATTTATGGAGAGAATTGAACTATAATGTATTCCCAATTATCGCCTGAGATTGGGAAAGGGGTGGGGACCTGAGGAAGGTTCCTCCTCTGACCTCTTAATTTCACTCCATGGATGAACCTAGGGATAGGGAATTCCATGGAAGGGTGTTTGGGTTATGTATTAATATATTATCTCTCCGTTCATTTATGGACATAGGAATTACCGTATGGATACTGTTATTATAATATAAATAAATTGAGAAATTATGAATAGGATGGTGTCCCTGATAATGAAAAGTGGGCGCGTTCTTGCAGTTAATAGAGGATAGGATTAATTATTTGAGTGCACATTTTGTTCATATTTGAAAATAATCTTCTGGTGGAGTTTGCCAATTAAAAAGATAGCGACCGTAGTGTTAGAAGTGTAAAGCGCTTGCCCGGTGATGTCACGATATGGGCGGACTAGGTTTGCCCCGGTCATGTGACAAAACAATGTGGGTCCCATGGGAGACATGCGCAGATTGGATTCTTGAGTTAATCTACCCAAGGGTGCTCGACCGGTCCGAGACGTGGGACGAGTGAAGCTCTCTGTTGGTGATATATACAGCGCTGAGGTAAGAATAACTGTTATATTCTACCTAATTATATCACTGCATAGAAGAGACTCCCTCACCCCCGAGCGGTCGGCTCCCCAGGTAATTCAACAGATTGTTGTCTGGCTCAGGTCCCTTTGAACCAGTAGAATCCCTCAGATAAATTGACAGTCCTGCCTTCTATCCTTTGGAGAATTTAAGAATGAAAGTATGGATCCAATGATTGTGTTGTGGATGTGTCCCGGGATTGATGTTTTTGGTCTGTTTTTCTGGTTGGCGTATAAGTCCTAGAGAGGCTAGTAGTGGAATGGTTCAGAAACCTTTGTGGCCCATTGTCTAAGTGACCATTGTCTAAGTGACTGAGGAGTCTCTTCTAGGTGAGGAGAACCGAAAAAATGGGGAACCAAAATGCCAAGGAAGGCATTATAGCCAAAGACTTAGTGGTACGCAGAGAAGGGAAACAGGCACTGATTGGAATTGACAAAATATTGTGTAAAGCGGGAATGAATGAGAATGGAGAGATGAATGGAGAGAAATGGAAATCCTTCTTTAACTCCTATCATGGATGGCTGAAAGATAAGGGTCTGTTAGGGACAGTAGATGTATGGATGAATGCATGCGCTTATTTTGAAGGAAAGATTGAAGAATTAGGAGACGGACGTTACAGACTGACAAAAACTGGAATGACAGATTTTCCTCCCTGTCCGCTCCCGACGTCACCCCCACCCCAGTACCAGAATTCCCAGGAACCTAAATGTTGGGTTTGCCCCAGATGTGGACAGCAGAATCCCTTGACAGTAGACATCTGTGTGGCATGTGGAGGACCGAGACCCCACCCAGCTAGTCTATTCCCAATGAGGACGGTAGTTGTGCCAGGAGCACCAGCAGCAGCAGCAGCAGCAGGGGGGGATGCAGTGGTTCCAGGTCAGGAAGCTCGTACAATGTTAATGTATAGACCATGGAGCCCTTCAGAGCAGTTGGCACTGATCTCCCAGCTGCCAGATCCGTCCCAGTCCCCTATGGGTTTTGCTAGAATGATCACCACCATACAGGATACGTATCATGCCACTAGAATAGATCTGCAGGGGGTAATTAAGGGAAAATTGGCAGATGAAGCCCGCTATGATAGGTTGATAGATGAGACAAAAAAAACAGTATGCCAATAGGACCGGACCCGTAGATGCAGAATCTAATGATGCAGCAGCTGGAGTCCTATTCGCAGCAGCGTTGGTAAAAGCATGTCAAGACAGGCAAGCAGAAAAGCAAGTTACACTAGAAGATAGAGTGCAGGGAAAGGAGGAAGATCCTAAGGATTATTTCTATGCACTAAAGAAAACCTGGTCAGAAATGGGTTCAACCCCGGGAATAAGACTAGTGAGAGGGTATTAGCAAGTGCTTTCATGAATGGACTAAAGAAAGAGATTGCAGAGAAGGTAAAAGCAAGTAGACCGGACTGGAGATCAGTGAAGGCAGAAGATTTAGCTAGAATAGCTCAGGGGGCACAGCATGACATAGCGCAGGCAAAAAGAGCTGCCAGAATACATATAGTAGAGACGACCCCCAGAAACAACAGAGGCAGAGGACGGACTGAAGGAGGAGGACAGAAACTGTGTTACGGATGTAAAAAGCCAGGACATTTTAGAAAGAACTGTAGGACCAACCCGTATCCAAATGCTCAGAGTACGGGTCCTCAAGCCGACCAAACAACGCCCCCATAGGAGGAGGGTAGCTTGCACATGAACCCCCTCATCTCCTTACCCCCAACTCCCAGTTGTATAGTGCAGGTGAACCTACCAGGGGGACATGAAATCGATTTCCAAGTAGATACGGGGGCCGACAATTCAGTAATTACGCAAGGTGATTGGCCATATGTAGCGCCCCAAGGACTTGGTCACTACAGAGGTATTGCACCTCATCCAGAGGTGTGATATCCCACTCCCGGGTAAGGATGGAGTATGGATCAAGGCTCAGTAGGCTGCATACAGCACACACACCCCATTTCCGAGGGACAGCTCAACGGTGCTCCCACTAGACAGAAGTGCAGGCACGACAGCATCTGTCCCTGGCTGGAGTGGGGAGGGGGGTGGAATACCCAGTGCTATAGGGGCAGATAGGGGTTGGGTCCGGAGCATAGGAAGGAGCCCATTGGTTGCTAGTCACCTGGGCTCATGGTCAGAGGGAGGTATATAAGGTGGGCACCATCTTAGAACAGTGTTCAGTCTGAGAGAGGAAGTGACAGAGCAGGGCCTCTGTGGAGCTCTGCTCCGGAGGCGGGCCTAGCCTGTGAGGCCCAGCCAGCACTGAAAGAGAAAGAAGAAGAAGTTCAGTCTGTGAGGAGAAGTGGAGAAGGCAGGGAGCAGGGCTGCTGCATGGGCTCTGCTCCCTGGGCAGGCCTAGCACAGAGGCCGGGGCCAGAGAGAGAGAGAGGAGAAGGAACAGTGGAAAGGAAAAGGAAACAAGACCAGAACAGAAGTAACAAGTGAAACAGAAAGGCTCAGGAACGAGAAGGAAGAGAGAACCCTAAGGACCCAGGATATTGCGGGTGACGGGTTGGCAGAACAGGGTACCGGATCCCAAATTGGTGGAAGCGAATCATCTTCAGCCAAGAACCGGAGGTCGTGACCAGCCCTTGGTGCGACCCCTCGTTACACCTTGCTAGGAAGGCATACCATATAGGGTCAGGGACATGGGCACGTAGCCCTCCCAAGAGAAGGCCCGCGGGAGCTGGACATAAGCTTGGTCACTGGTGGGGCACGAGCCAGAGAAAGGACGGAAGGGAGCTTTGAGACATACTCCAGAAAGACCTGGGAGTTGACCGAGTCCCTTGCCTGGTGGACGCAGCACGGCTTGGGTGGTCACTGCTTCGCGAGAGTGACCTGGAGAATACAAACTGTGAGTAAAGGACATTGGATTGCAACACGTTGTCTGTGACTTCTTGCTCCTCCGGCACTATTGGTACTGGAACTATCTCCACCATCACTCCCATCATCCACGCTAACTGCCCTGAGGCTGTACTCCTCCTGTGGGGAGTCATCCCATTCTTAGCTGCACACATAACACCGGCCTCAGCGGTCTGCCTTGCAGCGGCGGTCTCCATTGACCGCAATCCACGGGTGGCGTAGTCGGACACTTGTTATTACACTAAGACTGCCACTGAATTGACCACCCTGGGCACGGACCGGGTCACCGCCACGGAGACTACAACCCCCAGCGATCCGGCTCCGGGTATTCCCTGCACAACACAGGCCCAGGGGGCGCGTCAACTTTGGCGTAGTCGGCAGGATTCAAACCAACCCGCCACCAACGGGTATTGCATGCCTGAAAAAGGCTTTTGCACTTACCGGAGAGAAGCTTCCCGCCATCAGACGCCATTTTCGGGACGCCGCTCGGGAAGAAGAGGGGCGTGGACGCCGAAAGCGCGTGAGATCCGAAGCTCCGCCCCACGCACTGACGCTGCGTAAGGTCCTGGAAGGGAGAGGGAGCGACGCTGACGTCACAGGAGCGCGACGCAAGGTCCTCAACCCCGACGATCGACTGCGGAGCCGCGGCCTACGGAGGAAGATCATCGCAAGGTAGGCCACGGTCCGCCGGGGGGGGGGGAAGACATCGGGAACGGAGAGCAAAATGGCGGACCGGCAGCAGACTAGGCTGCCCAGCATCGGCAGTGCCCCAGTCGTCACAGGCCCCGACCAGCACCAGGAGAAGACGGGTGACGCAGGAGCGGTCGCGGGAGCAGGTAAGAGGAGTCTCCCTGTCCCGGACGCTGCCAGCGTCAGCCTGCTCCCGGGCCCCCTGGTGGAGCCGCCGATCCCGGATGGTGCAGACACCGACCTGCTCCAGACCCCGCAACAAGCCCTGCAGCCGAGCCCTCCAGCCCTGGGCACCGCCACCACCAGCCCGCGCCCAGGCCCAAAGTCGCACCCTCTGACCCCGGGCGTCATCAACAGCGGCCTTCTCCAGACCCCGCCGCAAGGCCTACTGCACAAGGGTGCCAAGGGACAGTACGCCCTCCACGTTCACCGGCTCACGGAGGAGAAGCTGCAGTACCACCAGTACGAGGAAAGCCAAGAGGACCCGGACGGGTCTGAAGACTGCCCTCAGGAGGGAGCTCAAGGAGGACATAACTATTAAAAGAAAGTAGCGTGAGTAAGGAACTGTACAAAGTTACCCGTCAGGGTACAAGGACTGTTTTTCTTTTGAACTGTTAATAAGTGTGGTCCCCGTTGGGACAGCTAAAAGACTGTTACCCGTTTCCAAGATACCCCCTTTCTTACCTGGCTGAGGACTGAGAGCAGCCATCCCCTTTCCAACCGGCCGAGGACTGGGAACGGCCAACCCCTGGTAAATAGTTGCGCTTCTTAAAGCGCCCCCTACTGGTTTTTTAAAAGAACTGCAACGTCTACCTCAGGACGAATTAAATGGACTGTTGCACCTTTGAGAGAGAAAGTGAACACCTGGTCGCAGGTTGTCCAGCGGCCAGAAGTCAAGAATGCGTTTTTGAAGAATGTTTTACTTGCAAAAGTTTTATAGTGTGTTTTATGGTAAAAGAGTTCCGGAAGTAATAACCAAAAGTGTTTCATCAGAGTGTTTCCCATGAAGGGAATTGTACAAGTGTGTCTGTTTCCTGATGTAAGCAGTTAATGAAAAAGTTTTTGCATACCCTGTGAATTGTTTTTGCTCTGTTCCAGCCCGAGGACGTGCTGTGCTTTACCAGGGGGGAATGTAGCGCCCCGAGGACTTGGTCACTACAGAGGTATTGCACCTCATCCAGAGGTGTGATATCCCACTCCCGGGTAAGGATGGAGTATGGATCAAGGCTCAGTAGGCTGCATACAGCACACACACCCCATTTCCGAGGGACAGCTCAACGGTGCTCCCACTAGACAGAAGTGCAGGCACGACAGCATCTGTCCCTGGCTGGAGTGGGGAGGGGGGTGGAATACCCAGTGCTATAGGGGCAGATAGGGGTTGGGTCCGGAGCATAGGAAGGAGCCCATTGGTTGCTAGTCACCTGGGCTCATGGTCAGAGGGAGGTATATAAGGTGGGCACCATCTTAGAACAGTGTTCAGTCTGAGAGAGGAAGTGACAGAGCAGGGCCTCTGTGGAGCTCTGCTCCGGAGGCGGGCCTAGCCTGTGAGGCCCAGCCAGCACTGAAAGAGAAAGAAGAAGAAGTTCAGTCTGTGAGGAGAAGTGGAGAAGGCAGGGAGCAGGGCTGCTGCATGGGCTCTGCTCCCTGGGCAGGCCTAGCACAGAGGCCGGGGCCAGAGAGAGAGAGAGGAGAAGGAACAGTGGAAAAGAAAAGGGAACAAGACCAGAACAGAAGTAACAAGTGAAACAGAAAGGCTCAGGAACGAGAAGGAAGAGAGAACCCTAAGGACCCAGGATATTGCGGGTGACGGGTTGGCAGAACAGGGTACCGGATCCCAAATTGGTGGAAGCGAATCATCTTCAGCCAAGAACCGGAGGTCGTGACCAGCCCTTGGTGCGACCCCTCGTTACACCTTGCTAGGAAGGCATACCATATAGGGTCAGGGACATGGGCACGTAGCCCTCCCAAGAGAAGGCCCGCGGGAGCTGGACATAAGCTTGGTCACTGGTGGGGCACGAGCCAGAGAAAGGACGGAAGGGAGCTTTGAGACATACTCCAGAAAGACCTGGGAGTTGACCGAGTCCCTTGCCTGGTGGACGCAGCACGGCTTGGGTGGTCACTGCTTCGCGAGAGTGACCTGGAGAATACAAACTGTGAGTAAAGGACATTGGATTGCAACACGTTGTCTGTGACTTCTTGCTCCTCCGGCACTATTGGTACTGGGACTATCTCCACCATCACTCCCATCATCCACGCTAACTGCCCTGAGGCTGTACTCCTCCCGTGGGGAGTCATCCCATTCTTAGCTGCACACATAACACCGGCCTCAGCGGTCTGCCTTGCAGCGGTGGTCTCCATTGACCGCAATCCACGGGTGGCGTAGTCGGACACTTGTTATTACACTAAGACTGCCACTGAATTGACCACCCTGGGCACGGACCGGGTCACCTCCACGGAGACTACAACCCCCAGCGATCCGGCTCCGGGTATTCCCTGCACAACACAGGCCCAGGGGGCGCGTCACATACATTGACACTGATTTTTCACATCATGTCATTGCCACCCCCTTCAATTCCCCGTCTGTCCTGCTTCCTGTCACTAAAAGAATTCCCCTGCAAATTCAAGGAGCCACTGTACATAGCAAGCTCATGGTATCGCCCCGAGGCCAATGTAACCTTTTGGGAAATGATGTGTTGTCCCAATTACAAGCACATATTGAGTATCATCCCGATGGCACTGTCACCATGACCCCAGGTTTAAAACCAAGTACCCTTTGCAAAATTATGTCACTAGATATTGCCAGCATAGAAGAGACAAATGAGTTTCCCCCGATATTGGAGCAGGCTGTACCACATGATTTTTGGGCCTCAGACAAAACAGATGTTGGTAGGTTAAGAGTTCAACCAGTAATGGTGAAATTAAAACCAGGAGCCATCTTGCCTCAACAGAGGCAGTATCCCCTTAGCTCGGCTCAGGAGAATGCCATAGCCCAGCAGGTCCAAAAATTACTACAGAGAGGAGTCCTAGTCAAAACCCAGTCCCCTTGCAACACTCCCCTGTTCCCAGTAAAGAAAAAGAGTGTGCCAGGACAACCAGCCGCATATAGAATGGTCCATGACCTCCGGTTGGTTAACAAAGCCACAGAACTTCTAACACCAGTTGTGCCCAACCCGCATACTCTTCTGTCACAGATACCTTCTAACTCTCTTTGTTTTTCAGTGGTCGATTTGGCAAATGCATTTTTCAGTGTACCATTACATCCTGACTGCCAGTACCTGTTTGCTTTCACATTCCAGGGCAGTCAATATACATGGACAGTGTTGCCACAGGGTGCCCAGAATTCACCCACAATGTACACTGCAAGTCTGCAGGAAATACTGGAGGGATGGTCTGAACCACATATCGTTGTTTTGCAATATGTCGATGACCTGCTCATTTGTGCCCCCTCCAGGAAACAATGTCATAGTGCAACTATATCGCTTATGTTGTTTCTCTATCACGCTGGCTGCAAGGCATCGAAAGATAAGCTTCAGTTTTGTAAATCTTCAGTCACCTTTTTGGGACATTGCATTACACCAGGAGCTCGTCATTTAACAAATGCACGTAAACTAGCAGTACAGGCATTCACCGTCCCCATTAATGTTGCAGCCCTCAGAACTTTTCTTGGACTTGTTTCCTATTGCAGACAGTGGATTCATGCCGCCTCTGTTTTAATGCAGCCCCTCTATGACTGTCTTACCCCAACACCTTTTGTACTAACATCAGAGGCAATAGACTGTTTTTATTCTCTCAAGAACCGTATTTTGGCCGCTTCAGCTTTGGGTACACCTAATTATGAGCTCCCATTTACTCTGTACCTTCATGAACAAGCTGGACATGCAGCAGGAGTTTTAACTCAAACACACGGTGATAATCAGAGACCTGTTGCCTATTTTAGTGTCAGATTGGATGCGGTAGCCAGAGGTGCACCATCCTGCGTACGTGCTCTGCATGTTGTTGGACTATTACTCCATAAATCCGGAGACATTGTTCTTGACCACCCGCTCACCGTTCTAACACCTCATGATGTCTACACTATATTGAATCAAGTGCAACCCGCTCACCTCTCAGCAGCACGTCATCTCAGGTTACAATGTGCACTGTTAATGCCTCCCAATGTTTCTTTACAGAGGTGTACTACCCTGAATCCAGCAACTTTGTTACCTCTCTCGGATCTAAAGGAGGAGTCAGGTACTGTGCTTTTTAAGGAAGATCCAAGAGAGGAAGTTCCTCATGACTGTGTACAAATGATGGCACAAGAAACGGCAGGTTTACCTACTGTATTTGAACATGAATTACAAAATGCAGATTTTGAATTTTTTGTAGATGGATCCCGTCATCAGGACGATTCAGGTACCTTCCATACTGGATATGCAGTTGTCTCCCTCAATGCAGTAATCAAGGCAGAACCAATGCTCCCACACCAGTCGGCTCAAGAAGCTGAACTTAGGGCCTTAACCGAGGCCTGTAAACTAGCGGAAGGTAGTATTGTTAACATTTACACAGATTCTAGGTACGCATTCGGTATATCGCATGATTTTGGTCCAATATGGAAGTCAAGAGGTTTCCTGACGGCAGCAGGACACCCCATTAAGAATGCTGATGCGGTCCAGCAGTTAATTAATTGATGCGCTACAACTACCTAAACAAGTAGCTGTCATAAAGGTAAGAGCACATACCAGACGCACCGACCAGGTAAGCAGAGGAAACGCGATGGCAGATGCAGCAGCAAAAACAGCAGCCTGTAAGCCGCAACAAGGGTCAACAGTACGTCAGTTAAGTGCCCCTAAAAACCCCTTTGTGTCGGAGGACATCTTATCCCAAATGCAGGCGCAGGCTCAAAAGGAGGAGGTTGATAAGTGGTTAAAGGAAGGTGCATGCCTGAATGAAGCAAATGGGGTATGGGGGAAAGGGACACGACGATGCCTTCCAAGGGCACTGTACCCAGCAGCTGCCCAGGTACTACATGGGCCGACACACCAATCTAAAACGGGTGTGATGAGTGTGATGCAGAAACATTGGGTGGCACCAGGATTCTCCACCTGTATTGAAAACCTGGTACAAGGGTGCATGATATGTGCTACACATAATCAGGGTAGAGTAGTTAAAACACCACCCAAACACACCCCCCGGCCCCTCTATCCATTCCAGAGACTGCAAATTGATTATATTCAGCTGCCAAAGTCAGGATCATGGGAATATGTGTTGGTCTGTATTGATTTGTTCTCAGGATGGCCAGAGGCTTTCCCGATTGCCAAAGCCACGGCTACGGCAACCGCAAAGAAACTGCTTGCGGAGGTGGTCTGCAGGTATGGGGTACCAGAGGTAATTGAGAGTGACAGAGGTACACACTTCACAGGTGAAATAATGAATGAAGTCATGTCAGCTCTAGGAATTCAACAAGCATTCCATACCCCATATCACCCACAAAGTAGTGGTACAGTGGAAAGACTGAATGGGACATTGAAATTAAAAATTCAGAAAGCCATGGCTGAGACAGGAAAACCATGGCCGGACTGTTTACCACTTGCTCTGTTTTCAGTAAGATACACGCCTAATAGAAAGACTGGACTCTCTCCATATGAGATATTGTTTGGCAACGTACCCGGCCTAGGGTGTTTCTATCCGCAAGCATTAGAAATGAACAACCATGTGCTAAGTTCCTATGTGAGGGCTTTACACAAAAAGATTAAGCAAGTACATGATAATGTCTTCAGTTCTCTTCCAGATCCAGATCAAGACTCTAGCAGCCATACGCTGCAACCTGGAGACTGGGTGGTTATAAAAAGACACGTGAGGAAAAGCCTAGATCCACGGTTTGACGGACCCTTTCAAGTTCTGCTGACCACAAGTACAGCCGTTAAGCTAGAGGGAAAAGAGACCTGGATCCACGCGTCCCATTGCAAAAAGATACTAGGAGAACCAGCGGACAAAGAATGATGACATTGTTTATACTTACCTGCATACTTGCGACCACAGGTGCATGGACTAGGTTAGGCACCATGGATGGAGACGACAATAGATTCATTAGACACCATCTTGCTCTAATCGATGGACTAAAGGAGCAAAACCAGACCATTGCTAATTGTTGGATATGTACACATGCCCCTGTGACGTCCACTAGCATACCCTTTCTCGCTGTCCCGGTCTCATGGGAAGAGATAAACTTTTGAGTGAACTGTTCAGATACTTTGGCCAATAATTCCACACAGAGATTTTCATTTCTAAATCCCGCAAATTGGTTTAAAGGTATTGGTGGGTGGTTGGCTGGTATAGTACAAGCTATTTTACAGGTTTTGCTAATGTGTCTTGCGGTTTATTTGGTTTTTAAGTTTTTTTTAATGTGTATTCAGCGTTGTACTAAAAGAAAACATAGAAATTCATATTGATAAATGAAGGAACAAAAGGATGGAATGTTATAGCAGAAGATGGAGTCCCTCAAGTTTAAAGGCCCCATCTATGCTATATAAGTCTGACAGTTATTTTAGGTGAAAACAACAGCTATGAATGTTCCTTCTTGTATCAATAGCGTGTCCTTTTGAGAAGATAAAGTGATTTTCCCTGGCCAGATGTTTCTTCTAGTGTAGCAATAATGTGTTCTTGCAGAAAGATGAAATGACCTTGCTAACTAGATAAGTCTAATTAAATATTTTAAAGCATACAGAAACTAGCTTTTTTCGCTTGTTCAGCTAAACTGTATAATCAAACCATATATGGCAAATCCGTTTCCTGCCTTTAGGGTGTATATTAGCCCTGTGTTTTGTAATAAAGTTTTTAGAGTATGTTTAGACACAAACATCCTGTCCTGTGTCTTCATTCTCTCCGAGCTCGTAATCCAAAGGATAGAAGACCCAAAATTCAGTGACGACACCTCCATACATTAAAAAAAAAAAATCAAATACTCACCCTCACCTCACTCCTCCTCACCTGCTGCCGCTGCTCAGGTCCGGACTCCATTGCTGGCATCTTCCCGCTCTGCGCTGCCTGTGATGGCTCCTGGGAGGGTGCGGTGGAAAGACGTCACCGCGCCCTCTAACCTGAGACATCACAGGGAGCGCAAAGCGGGAAGACAGCGGAGCTGCGGAGGCATGGGGAGAGGTAAGTATCCGGCTGCCGGGGCCCTGAGCAAGTGGGGGAGAAGGGCGGGCGCTGGCACCGCTCTCCTTCGCCCATAGCCCGGCATGGTGCCCGACCGCAAGTGGGCCCTCTCGCCTGCTCAGGGCCCTGGCACTTGCCCGGGTGCTGACGCCGGCCCTGCCTATTGTTCTGTACAGACTCCTGTACTTCTAGTACCTGAGCACCTGACATGTCTGACATTTTTACCTCAGATCAAGCTGCGTTTTACAGTATCAGCAAAAGATATGAGATTTTAGAAATTTCACTCATATGCTTGATTTTTTTTCCTGACTGAATTTGACAAATGCAGCGTTTTTAAAATCCACAGCGCGTCAATTCTCTCAGTGTTTTTGTAGCTTTTTTTTTACAAAGAAATGAAAGGGGGAAAAAATGCTGTAAAAAATGCAAGTTTTTTACAGCGTTTTGACAGCGGTTGTGGTGAATGAAACTAACTTTATTAAAAATGTACTGTAGACAAAGCTCATATGTAATCCACACCCAAAAAAAGGCTACAAAAAAGTGACAAAAATGCAGGGAACATGAGGAAAACCAGGGGTTTTGAACACAGTGTTTTTACTGCCAAGACAAGTTTTTATTGTTGCAGTAAAAAACACAGAAAAACGCTATGTATGAGGGTCACTAACATGGGCCCTTCAAAGTTAAGCTTAAATAATATTCTAGATATGACTCTATTATACCAACTGAGCTAAACTGCAAGGGTCCCCGCAGGGCCTGACTGTCCATCTGGAAGTTCCAACAAATACCAGATGGGCCGGTGTGGACACTTGTTGACAGTATCCACTTTCTGAGGATGTGGATATCATTAACCATTAACAACTGAGGTGGAGCAGAGAGCCATGGACTCCCTGCTCTGCCACTTGCTCAGAAAAGCCGTAGACTGCTTATGTCTTATGAACTCAAAGAGGTCAGCACCACATGAGGGACATCAGGCGATGCAATGACCTCACTTCAACATCTGCTGCACCTAGACTGTAGTGAGGAGGAGAATATCACCCCTCAGCGTGGGAGAGAGGGGGTGATAAGTATTAGCATATGTTTCTGGTTTCCTAGGACACAATTATTACATAAGAAGGCCCGGGGGGCATTATAAGGATACACAGGGCACCACTGTCATGAGACATTATTATTATTATTAGTCAGTATAGGGGGCATTATTATTATAACGTAGCCCAGTGAATATAAGTATTATTATAAGGAAAAAGAGGACACCATTATTGATAGCAATAAATTTAGATTTTCTTCAAGTATTTGCAATTTGAGGAGATCTGAGTTGCTGCAAATCTATTTTTTTTAATTTGTCAAACTAGGTGAAAACATTGTCTGCTCTCTGTTACTGATAGAGGAGACTAGATTACTCAACGTGCTCTCCTCACACACTGAGCAGCACTTATGTCCATAAAATGGCCGCTGGGGGAGGAGCATGTGACCAGATCAGCCTATCGTATCAGCCTCCTCCAACAGACAAGCAGCTCTCCTATGTGAGGAGTTTTAGTATTGGAGGCTGAGGACAGGTCTGGTCACTGCTCCTCCACCAGCGGCCATTGTATGGACAGAATGCTGCTCAGTGTGTGAGGAAAGCTGCACTAATAAGTGTAAATGGCCGCCCCCTTTAATATACGTGCTTAAATATTTAAGGGGTGCAGTGAAAAATTTATATGCGAGCAAGTAAGGTTCAAATTTCGGTGTTAATTTCACTTAATATCATTGTGGCAGTGTAAAAAAAATGTTAATGCTCATTGATTAGTTGACGCCGACCCATGCACCAAAGAAGATGCCACATCTGTCGCTCACTAGATTGTTTTATGTTTAGGCTGCCCTCTACTGACAACTAGAGGAATCATTTGCAGGTCAAGTATGTAAATCTGCATGGTATAGCATTAGTACATGAAATTGGCCCACTAAGGGTCTTCTCTATGCAATTATAGCCTATTGTGAACTCCCATGCCCAATATATTTGAGTGTCGCTTGTACTATTTATTTGAGAAGCCTTATGAGTATAGTATGCCCTTATCAGAATGACAATGTTTGCAATAGGCATATAGATTGTATGATATGTCATGGAACGCACTCAGCTGTAAAGTTCCAGGATTGACTGTGCATTGAAATCTAGGTGACAGCGGCGAGGCGGCTTCACTGTGTCCATGATCACATGATCCCGGTGCTGGTCACATGCTCTGACTGGGAGAATGGCGGCCAGGTGGTTCCGGCGTGTGGAACGCATACTGACTCTCCGGTCACGTGCTTCCTGTCACGTGTTTCCGGTGACCACGGATATCCGGTTGTGCTTGGAGCGCATGGGGCGTGCAAAAGAGACGGTTGCATCTAGTTTGGAATTGATTATTTGTGGTCCTCAAACAATCAACTCCATTCTAGCTGATTCACCATTGAGCCGTCTAGTTTGGAGTTGATTTTTTGAGGGCTCATTTTATCAGCTCCACTCTAGACGGCTCACTACTGAAGTGACTGGATCGGGGGGATATTTTGTGGATCTCATTCCAGCATCTCCACTCTAGCTGATTCACTGGTGAGGTGACTGGATCGGAGTGGATATTTTGAGGATCTCATTCCAGCATCTCCACTCTAGCTGATTCACTGGTGAAGTGACTGGATCGGGGGGATATTTTGTGGATCTCATTCCAGCATCTCCACTCTAGCTGATTCACTGGTGAGGTGACTGGATCGGGGGGATATTTTGTGGTCCTCATTCCAACATCTCCACTCTAGCTGATTCACTGGTGAGGTGACTGGATCGGAGTTGATCTTTTGATGATCTCTCTGCAGCTTCTCCATTCTAGACAGTTCAGTTTCTACACTGAAGTTCCTCAAAAAATCACTTCCAATGTCCAGAATGGAGCAGATTCCCGGATCCTCATAGCCTGCAATGTAGTGGAATTGGAATGTACACACATTGTAGATATATATCAGCCTTAAAATTCTAATGATTTCATGTTTTTATTTTTTAAGTACTTGCTCAAACTGTTATATTTATTACGTATTTCCAAAGGGCAAAATTTTATTTTTTTCATGATTAATCAAACTTGCATTTTATTATCGCTTTTTGTAATATAAATAATCACACACAGCGCTGATCGTTCAGTTTTACGTGGGGAAAAACGTAACAAAGCGCAGCGACAGAGTCCTCATAATTTACAACATTGTATTGGAGTGGATTTTTTGAGGACCTCATTTTAGTAACTCCATTCTAGCTGATTCACCAGTGAGCCGTCTAGATAGGAGTAGATTTTTTGAGGACCTCATTTTAGTAACTCCATTCTAGCTGATTCACTAGTGAGCCGTCTAGATCGGAGTGGATTTTTTGAGGACCTCATTTTAGGAACTCCATTCTAGCTGATTCACTACTGAGCCGTCTAGATCGGAGTAGATTTTTTGAGGACCTTCCTATAGCCTTCACTCTGTACAGTTTGGTGCTGAGGTGACTGGAATCGAGTTTTCTCAAAGAGTGAGCGGAGCCTCGTGGGGAGTAACGTAACAAAGCGCAGCAACACAGTCCTCATAATTTACAACATTGTATTGGTGTGGATTTTTTGAGGACCTCATTTGAGCAACTCCATTCTAGCTGATTCACTAGTGAGCCGTCTAGATCGGAGTGGGTATGTTGAGGATCTCCCTGTAGCCTCCAAACTGTACAGGTGCTGAGGTGACTGGAATTGAGTTTTCTCAAAGAGTGAGCGGAGCCTCGTGGGGAGTAACGTAACAAAGCGCAGCAACACAGTCCTCATAATTTACAACATTGCATTGGTGTGGATTTTTTGAGGACCTCATTTGAGCAACTCCATTCTAGCTGATTCACTAGTGAGCCGTCTAGATCGGAGTGGGTATGTTGAGGATCTCCCTGTAGCCTCCAAACTGTACAGGTGCTGAGGTGACTGGAATCGAATTTTCTCAAAGAGTGAGCGGAGCCTCGTGGGGAGTAACGTAACAAAGCGCAGCAACACAGTCCTCATAATTTACAACATTGTATTGGTGTGGATTTTTTGAGGACCTCATTTGAGCAACTCCATTCTAGCTGATTCACTAGTGAGCCGTCTAGATCGGAGTGGGTATGTTGAGGATCTCCCCGTAGCCTCCAAACTGTACAGGTGCTGAGGTGACTGGAATTGAGTTTTTCAAAGAGAAGGTGTAGCCTCGCGGGGAAAAACATAGCAGAGTTCAGCCGACAGTCCTCATAATTTACAACATTGTATTGGTGTGGATTTTTTGAGGACCTCATTTGAGCAACTCCATTCTAGCTGATTCACTAGTGAGCCGTCTAGATCGGAGTGGGTATGTTGAGGATCTCCCTGTAGCCTCCAAACTGTACAGGTGCTGAAGTGACTGTGACTCGCCCCCTGGGCCGTGGGGCACTCGGATCCGGGCAATAGGGAACGATGGGGGTAGTAGTGGCAACCCGGTTCCGTGGCTCAGGGTGGTCAGGCCAGTGGTAGTCCGTTATGTGCTATTGATTATGTCCGACTACGCCACCCGTGGATTTGCGGTCATTAGGAACCGCCGCTGCAGGGCAGACCGCTGGGGCTGATGATATATGCAGCTGGGATGGTGTGACTCCCCACGGGAAGAGTGCGGCCCCAGGGCAGTGTGGTGGATGGTGGGAGTGATGGTAGTGAGAGTCCCGGTGCCGATAGTGCTGGAGGAGCAAGGAGCACACAGACAACAAGTTGCAGTCCAGGGTCTTTACTAAAACAGGTAAACTGACCCATAAACAGTTCCGGCTAGGAGGGGACCTGGATGTCTGAGAGCAACGGGGAAATTGGCCCTGGTCAGGGTGAGGGTGTAGGCCTACCGTGCTTTCTGCGCTCCTTCTGGCTATCTCCTCGTTATAGGGTAACAGCCCACGTTTCCGAGCTTTCCGTGTATTCTCGCCTGTATGGCCTGCGACGTGGGTTCCTTTCTGCTCCCAGCCTTGTACGGCTTTACTGGTCCCTTCGGTTGTGGCAGGGCCTCCAGGCTTCTTAGGCCAAGGAATATACAGTCCCTTGCGAACTGGTTATCTGCTGGAGAATGTGGAATCCTCCCAGCCTCAGACACCAAAGTCTGGTAAAGTAAGTCTTTTATCTGCCAAGACAGGCTCTCTTCGCCTCTTGTCTCTGGCTTGTGGCTCTCCTCCTGCCACACTTCCTCTTAGGTGCAGTGCAACTGTCTGTCCCTGCTCTGCTCTGGGACAAGTCTCAGTGCTGAGACAGGCCATCAAGTTCTCTCTAACCCTGCCCCCAGTACCAGCTTTTATAGGGGCAGCCTGCTCCCCCTACTGGCCTGAGACAGGAGGCATTGCATGCTAATGTTCCCCTGACCAGAGAACCTCCCCCTTGCTTTCAGACACAGCTTTAATTACACTTGTGGCATCCAGGCCAGGGTGACACATTCCCCCCTAGTAAAATTTAGTACTCCGGGACTAAACAGTAAACAAAGACAATATGCATAACTATAAAACATTATCAGGAAAGTGATGCACAGATTGAGTTCTTAAGGTCACAGTGTGGTCTTTGACCGGGTGTCCATATCACCAATACAACGGGGAGCCTTAACCAGGTGGGGGTCTGTCCTACCCCAAGTCCTTTACAGTCTTAGTTCATTCCTGGGTTAGGCTCCGAACGCAGTCCATACAAGGTCCTGGTTATAAAAAGTCCATAACCTGTGAGTCCTTACGGTAGCTGCAAGAAACTGAAACACAGAATTACCAGACATGCATGTAACTTGGCAAACAATTCAACATTTGGCAACAGGGTTATTTACAATCTTAGCGCGCTCTATATTTTCCAGCGAGCGGTATCTGCCCCTTTGTGCTCCTGGTTGACCTCCTTAGCCCACTGTCTGGTGGTGGACCAACCTGGCTTTCCCCACTAGCGTTAGGGGTACAGCTACCAGCTGGGTGTACAGGTAGGGCAGGCAGCTGTCTGCGGGTCCTTTGGCTTACCGCAGGCATGGCAGGCTCACTGTCAGCAGAGGGTTGACTCTCCTGGGCTGCTGGTACAGGCTCTTCTGCCTCTGGAACCGCTTGCTCCTCTTCACCTTCCGGCTCTGGTGTTGGTTGTTGCTGTGCCGGTTGCAGGAAATGCAGGACAGGTACCACTATGGCATCATTTATGCGAGTCCAGGACTGAGGGAACTCTCCGAGAACGGTGCTGATCATTTCTTCCTTGACCTCTGCGGGTTCAAGGTCACTCTGATCCTCTTCTGCACTACGGAGTTGCTCGGGGCACCTTTTGAGGTGGTCTCTGGAGACGACACTAGTGGTTTCTCCTCCGTCCTTGGTGATTACGCACACCTTTGGGTTGTCGTGGTCAGACTGCAGTACGGTGTAGGGTTCCCTTTCCCACTGGTCGTCCAACTTATGTAGCCTTCTCTTCCCCTTCAGGACTTGCTCACCAGGTTCTAGGGGACCAGCAGGGGCGTGTTGGTTGAAGAGTTTTTCTTGCCTCTCTCTCACCTGGGCCAGGCTCTTCTCCACACTCTCCTGTACCTTCTTGTACTGCAGTTGCCTTTCCGTATCCCAGTCCGCATCCGGGGAGGTGTCCTCAGGTATTAGGACTCCCATCTCCAGGTCTACGGGCAGCTTACCTGGTCTAGCTCGCATCAGGTAAGCCGGGGTGCAGTTTGTAGCATTCACCGGGATATTGTTGAATAGGTCTATCAGGTCCGGCAGTTTTTCTGGCCACAGGCTGCGTTCCTCCAGGGGCAAGGTCTTCAGGAGATCAATGACTATATTGTTCATCTTCTCACACATCCCGTTGGTTTGGAGGTGGTAAGGCGTTGTACGAATCTTCTTACAGCCATAGAGGTTGCAGAACTCCTGGAAGATTTCAGCCTCGAACGCAGGACCCTGGTCTGTCAGGACCTGTTCCGGATACCCGTGTGGACGGCAGAAATATTGCTGGAAGGCTCTGGCCGCTGTTTGGGCTGTCAAGTCTTTTACCGGGACCACCACGAGAAAATGGGAATAGTGGTCCACGATTGTCAGGGCGTAGATGTACCCTGACCGGCTTGGAGCCAACTTGACATGGTCTAGAGCTACCAGCTCAAGAGGCTGCGTGGTGACGATGGGCCTCAAGGGTGTCTTCTGGCTGGTGCGGTCCTTCCTCCTTAGGTGACAAGGGCCACAGTCTCTGCACCATTTTTCTACAGCACCTCTCATGCCGACCCAAAAGAATCTTCCTCTTAGCAGGAACTCCAGTTTCTTCCAACCGAAGAGCCCCGCTCTGTCATGGTAAGCCCCCAGGACCATAGCTGCATCTCGCCTTGGGACCACGACTTGCCAGGTCAGCTCGTGCGTCCGGTGGTTGACAATCCTTCTGCACAACTTGCCTTCGTAGAGGAACAGCTTGCTCTTCTCTTTCCATAGCTGCTTGGCTTCCTCTGGGGCATCTGGATCTAAGCGGGCGTCTTTCCGGGTCAGCAGATCTTTCACCAGGCGGATTGCAGGGTCACTATCTTGGGTCTCGGCCCAGCTGTGGTGAGGTAGGGGATTGATCATCACGGTTGTTAGATCCTCCTCCTTCACGCGGTGAGAGTATTGAGCGGCTCCATACCGGTGAAACGCGGGGAGTTCTACCTCCTCCAGCTCTTCTGGGTCTTCGTCACCTTCAGGTAAGTGAGGCATCCTTGATAGGGCGTCCGCGTTGGCATTGATTTTGCCTGCCCGGTACTTGATCACGAAGTCATAGTTGGAGAGACGGGCCATCCACCGCTATTCTAGGGCACCCAGTCTTGCATTGTCCAGGTGTGTCAACGGGTTGTTGTCCGTGTACACGGTGAACTTTGCGGAGGCCAGGTAATGCTTGAAGCGTTCCGTCACGGCCCACACCACCACCAAGAATTCTATCTTGAAGGAGCTGTAATTCTCCGGGTTCCTCTCGGTGGGCCTCAGCTTCCGGCTGGCGTACGCGTTCACCCTTTCTCTGCCCTGTTGGTTTTGGGACAGTACGGCTCCCAGTCCCACATTACTGGCATCTGTGTGGAGAATGAAAGGCTGGCCGTAATCAGGGTAGGCCAGGATCTCATCCCCCGTGAGGGCCATCTTTAGCTGGCGGAAGGACTCCTCTTCCGGTTTATCCCGCTTGAAGGGTGGCTTTTGACTTCTGGACTTAGACTGTCCGATCAGGAGGTCCTGCATAGGAGCTGCCATCTTAGTGAACCCGGGGATGAACCTTCGGTAGTAGCCTACCAACCCGAGAAACTGTCTCACCTCTTTGATGTTCGAGGGGCTTGGCCAGCTCTTGATTGCCGTGACCTTGTCAGGGTCGGGGGCCACTCCTTCCGCGCTTACCACGTGCCCTAGATACTGGACCTTCGGTTTCAGCAGGTGACACTTCGATGGTTTCACCTTCAGGCCATAGCCTGCCAGGGCTTCGAACACCTCGGCCAGGTGTTTTAGGTGGTCCTCATAGGTCTTCGAATAGACGATCACGTGGTCCAGGTAAAGGAGAACCGTCTCGAAGTTTTGGTGCCCTAGACAGCATTCCATCAGCCGCTGGAAGGTCCCTGGTGCATTGCAGAGCCCGAAAGGCATGCAGTTGAATTCGCTCAGTCCCATCGGGGTGGTGAAGGCGGTCTTCTCTTTGTCAGCCTCTGCCACAGGAACCTGCCAGTACCCGCTAGTAAGGTCCAAAGTAGAAAAGAAGTTAGCTGATTTTAGTGCGGCTAAAGACTCCTCTATTCTAGGCAGCGGATATGCGTCTTTGTGGGTGATACGGTTGATTTGTCTATAGTCCACGCACATTCTCATGGTGCCGTCTTTCTTTTTCACCAGAACCAAGGGGGCTGCCCAGGGGCTACAGCTATCTCGAATGACCCCAGCTTCTTTCATTTCTCTTAGCATGCCCTTTGCGTTCTGATAATGTGCAGGGGGTACAGGTCTGTGTCTCTCTTTTATTGGTGGGTGGCTCCCTGTGGGGATGTGGTGTTCTATCCCTTTTACTCTGCCGAAGTCTAGCGGGTGCTTACTAAAGACTCTCTCGTACTCCTGTACCACCCGGTAGACTCCTTGTTCTTGGTGCAGGGGAGTGGAGTTAGCACCCACGTGGAGTTTCTGGCACCAGTCCTCCTTTTGTTTCTGGGAGCCATTACCCTCCGCCTGAGGAGATGGAGGCAAGGGTTTCACGGCCCTGATAGCTTTGTGTTCGACCACAAACAGCTTGGCGAGTGTAGCGTACCTGGGTAAGTGTACCTCCCTCTCCCCAATGTTGAGAATGCGGATGGGCACCCTCCCATGACAGACATCAACCACCCCCCGGGCTGTCAAAATGGTGGGCCTGCTGTCTGAGTACACGGGTTCTACCATGGCTTGGTAGTCTCTACCTCTCAACCCGATTGCAGTCCGACACCAGATCATCATTTCACTTTTGGGAGGCATGGAAATGGGGAATGGGTCACTCAGTCTTACGCTACCGATCTCACCACCAGACAGTTCTACCTGCTGCCGTCTCATCAGGGCTTTTATCTCCTTGTTGAGGACTCTCTGTTGGCTGGAACTAGCATTCACCGCCACCAGTTGTAAGATTACAATTACCTCTGAAAGACAATTTTCAATCACGTTAGTACCCACAGTTATTTTAGGGTGACTTTCACGACGGTCAATGTCCACAATAATCACTCCCTGTGTCGGTAGTTCAACTTTACCAATTTTAATGGTCATCTCCTTGAACCCCATCTGCGGCACGGGTAAGCCATTACTGGCGATGATGCTCAAGTTACTGTCTGGATACCGTGTGATATCAGCATCAGTCCAATGCTGCTTAAAAAGTACATAAGGGATAGTGGTTACTTGTGACCCAGTATCCAGCAAGGCGCTCATGGGGATACCGTCCAGCACCACGGGTAAAACCGGGCGCCCCCCAACGTCCTTATTACGCCAATTGTAAGGGCCTGGTGATCTTATGCCTGGGGGTTGGCCCTCTGCCCCAGGTTGGACCCGTTTAAATTACAGTACCTGGAAATGTGTCCGGGCTGGTTGCATCGACGGCAAATGGGCTGTCCACCCTCTGCGTAGCGGTCTGTGGGCCTCCCTCGGAACGACTGGATCCTCCTCTGTCGACGCCACGGGACATCCTCCGGACTTGAAGCCAGCTCGATGGGTCTTGACGGGTCCACTTGCAACGCCTGGACGGTCCTGGTCAATGCCGCGACGCTCCTGGTCAGCTCCTGGACTTGGTGGTGCAGGTCTTTCGACGGGGCTTGGTTCAGGGCCTGTGCATCAGCCCCCACGGGATCCATAGAGGAGGGCGCCGCCTCCTGGTGGTTGGTGAGAGCAGGGCGCCGGGGGTTTATAGCGCCACTGGTTGCAGATTCACGGAGCACCCTTATGGCCCTGTCCTTAAATTGGGCAAAGGTCAGGTCGGGGTTCTGAAAGAACATGAGGCGCAGTTGGGCCCTGTGGGCGCTAGACAGCAGACCTTCTATGAATTGTTCTGTTAGCAGCTTATCCGTTTCCTGCACACTGCCAGGGTCAGTTTGTTGAATAGCCCTCAGGGCTTCCTGCAGATTTAGGGCATAGTCTCTGATGCTGTCCTGTGCCCGCTGCTTACACCCATAGAACCTCATTTTAATTTCAGCGGAGGTACGTGTGTCAAAGGTACCCCGCAGCCGGGCCAGAATACCCTTCACAGTTCTTTTCTCCTTAGTGGGCCATGATTTTACCTCCCTCTGGGCTTCGCCAGTTAACTGCCCTGTTAATATGCTGACCTTCTGTTCCTCTGTCAGGGGGTAAACTTGGAACAAACTGTATAGCCTTTCCTTGAAGTCAGTTAGGGCATGGGACTCCCCTGAGTATTTGGGCAGCCAGGCCGCTCCAGGGATGTAGGGCAGGGAAAAGGGCATCACCGCTGCTGCAGCTGCGTTGGTGGTAGTGGGCGCCTCTGTATACGACATCTTTCTCCCCCCCTAGTTAAGCGTGGCCTACCTTCCGACGAACCTCTTCTGTAGGCCGCGGCTCCACTGCTGCTGCTATGGACGAGTACCTGGCGTCGCGCTTCGATGACGTCAGCGTCGCTCTCTCTCCCTTCCAGGACCTTGCGCAGCGTCGGTGCGTGGGGCGGAGCTTCGGATCTCACGCGGTTTTGACGTCCACGCCCCTCTTCTTCCCGCGCGGCGTCCTGAGGATGGCGTCTGATGGCGGGAAGCAGCTGCGGATGGCGGGAAGACGGCAGAAAACGGCGAGAAACGGTCCAAGATGGCGTCTGATGGCGGGAATCGGCTCCGGATGGCGGGAAACTTCGCCACAGGTAAGTTACAAAAGTCTTTTTCAGGCACACAGTACCCGGTGGTTGCGGGCACGAAATCCTGCCGACTACGCCAAAGCTGACTCGCCCCCTGTAGCCTCGCGGGGAAAAACATAGCAGAGTACAGCCGACAGTCCTCATAATTTACAACATTGTATTGGAGTGGATTTTTTGAGGACCTCATTTGAGCAACTTCATTCTAGCTGATTCACTAGTGAGCCGTCTAGATCGGAGTGGGTATGTTGAGGATCTCCCTGTAGCCTCCAAACTGTACAGGTGCTGAAGTGACTGTGACTCGCCCCCTGGGCCGTGGGGCACTCAGATCCGGGCAATAGGGAACGATGGGGGTAGTAGTGGCAACCCGGTTCCGTGGCTCAGGGTGGTCAGGCCAGTGGTAGTCCGTTATGTGCTATTGATTATGTCCGACTACGCCACCCGTGGATTTGCGGTCATTAGGAACCGCCGCTGCAGGGCAGACCGCTGGGGCTGATGATATATGCAGCTGGGATGGTGTGACTCCCCACGGGAAGAGTGCGGCCCCAGGGCAGTGTGGTGGATGGTGGGAGTGATGGTAGTGAGAGTCCCGGTGCCGATAGTGCTGGAGGAGCAAGGAGCACACAGACAACAAGTTACAGTCCAGGGTCTTTACTAAAACAGGTAAACTGACCCATAAACAGTCCCGGCTAGGAGGGGACCTGGATGTCTGAGAGCAACGGGGAAATTAGCCCTGGTCAGGGTGAGGGTGTAGGCCTACCGTGCTTCTGCGCTCCTTCTGGCTTTCTCCTCGTTATAGGGTAACAGCCCACGTTTCCGAGCTTTCCGTGTATTCTCGCCTGTATGGCCTGCGACGTGGGTTCCTTTCTGCTCCCAGCCTTGTACGGCTTTACTGGTCCCTTCGGTTGTGGCAGGGCCTCCAGGCTTCTTAGGCCAAGGAATATACAGTCCCTTGCGAACTGGTTATCTGCTGGAGAATGTGGAATCCTCCCAGCCTCAGACACCAAAGTCTGGTAAAGTAAGTCTTTTATCTGCCAAGACAGGCTCTCTTCGCCTCTTGTCTCTGGCTTGTGGCTCTCCTCCTGCCACACTTCCTCTTAGGTGCAGTGCAACTGTCTGTCCCTGCTCTGCTCTGGGACAAGTCTCAGTGCTGAGACAGGCCATCAAGTTCTCTCAAACCCTGCCCCCAGTACCAGCTTTTATAGGGGCAGCCTGCTCCCCCTACTGGCCTGAGACAGGAGGCATTGCATGCTAATGTTCCCCTGACCAGAGAACCTCCCCCTTGCTCTCAGACACAGCTTTAATTACACTTGTGGCATCCAGGCCAGGGTGACACAACTGGAATTGAGTTTTTCAAAGAGTGAGCGGAGCTTCGCAGGGAGAAACATAACAGAGCGCAGCAACACAGTCCTCATAATTTACAACATTGTATTGGAGTGGATTTTTTGAGGACCTCATTTGAGCAACTCCATTCTAGCTGTTTCACTAGTGAGCCGTGTAGATCGGAGTGGATTTTTTGTGGACCTCATTTTAGTAACTCCATTCTAGCTGATTCACTAGTGAGCCGTCTAGATCGGAGTGGATTTTTTGAGGACCTCATTTTAGTAACTCCATTCTAGCTGATTCACTAGTGAACCATCTAGATCGGAGTGGGTATTTTGAGGATCTCCCTGTAGCCTCCAAACTGTACTGTTTGGTGCTGAGGTGACTGGAATCGAGTTTTTCAAAGAGTGAGCGGAGCTTCGCAGGGAGAAACATAACAGAGCGCAGCAACAGAGTCCTCATAATTTAGAACATTGTATTGGAGTGGATTTTTTGAGGACCTCATTTTAGCAACTCCATTCTAGCTGATTCACTAGTGAGCCGTATAGATCGGAGTGGATTTCTTGAGGATCTCACTGTAGCCTCCAAACTGTACTGTTTGGTGCTGAGGTGACTGGAATCGAGTTTTTCAAAGAGTGAGCGGAGCTTCGCAGGGAGAAACATAACAGAGCGCAGCAACAGAGTCCTCATAATTTACAACATTGTATTGGAGTGGATTTGTTGAGGACCTCATTTGAGCAACTCCATTCTAGCTGATTCACTAGTGAGCCGTATAGATCGGAGTGGATTTTTTGAGGACCTCATTTGAGCAACTCCATTGTAGCTGATTCACTAGTGAGCCGTATAGATTGGAGTGGATTTTTTGAGGACCTCATTTGAGCAACTCCATTCTATCTGATTCACTAGTGAGCCGTCTAGATCGGTGTGGATTTTTAGATGATCTCCCTGTAGCCTCTATTCTGTACAGTTCATTGGTGACCTGAGTAGAATGGAGTTGCTGGAGCGATGTCCTCATAGGATCAAATCCAATCTAGACGGCTCATGACTGAAACCTCCAGAATGGAGTTAATTCCAGGAGCTCCTCATAGATTCCAATCTCATGGCATAGGAATTATAAATGTATGTATGTATTGTCACTTTTTGTGACATACATAATTACAAACAGCACTGATTGTTCAGTTTTGCCCAAATTTGACTTTTACTGTATTTCCACCAGTCCCAGCCACAGCAGCGACATTTCTGAAGAGTGGGCGGAGCTAGACAACATTTATGTGATCATTTCTGCCACATTTGTGATATAAATTATGATAATGTCCAGCCGCTCTTCATAATGCTGGTGCTGACCAGGACTGGTGGACAAACAAGAAAAGTAAAATTTTATCAAACATGAACAATCAGAGCTTTGTGTAAGTTTTTAAACTATGAAAAGTGATAATATAAAAAACAAACAAATTTTTTAATTTAACAAAAAAAAAGCTTTCTACCTCTCACATTTTATTAAATACTGGCATGCAAAATTTGTTTCTTCATGAATTGTGGTTGTAATCTTGTATAATTGACGCACCCCCTGGGCCAGTGCTGTTTGTGGATACCCGGAGCCGGATCAGATGGGGGTTGTAGTCTCCGAGTGGCGGTGACCCGGTCCGTGCCCAGGGTGTCAAACTCAGTGTGTGGCAGTCCTTGCAGATGTTGTTGGATGTTCTTTGTGTCGACTACGCCACCCGTTGATTTGCGGTCACTACGGCCGCCGCTGCAGAAGGGTCCGCTGAGGCTGGTGGTATGTGTGCAGCTGTGGTAGTATAACCCCCAATGGGAGGGGTATAGCCTCAGGGGGTCAGATGTAGAGGATGGTGGTTGTGGAGGTGCAGTGTGGATGGTAAGAAGACTCAGAGTCGGGCTGTGCAGTTCAGGGTTTTTACTTACTGCTGTTCTTTTGGTCACTCTGGCCATGAGTGACCACCCGAGCCGTGCTGCGTCCACCAGGTCCTGGACTCGGCCAACTCCCAAGCAATTCTGGAGCGTGATCCTGAGCTCCCTTTCTGACTTTCCTTTCTACGGCCGTTCCCACCAGGGATCCACTTATGTCCGGCTCCCTCGGGTCTCTTGTTGGTTAAACCTTTTCTCTGGGTTCCCTGACCCTATACTCGGTGTGCCTTCTCAGTGGATTTAGTGAGGGTCGTGGCAGATCCTGCCCACGACCTCCGGTTCCTGGCTAAGGTGTGCTTTGCCTCTGCCAGCTTGGGATCCGGTACCCGAGTTGCCAACCCTTCACCCTTCTGGTCTGATTTTAGGTTCTTGGGGTTCCTTCTTCTTTCCCCTCTGGGTCCTTCTTTTCTCCTCTCTCTCTCTCTTGGCCTTGGAGCTGGCTGAGCTTCTCTGCTCTTCTCCTCTGCTCTACACAAGACTGACTGTCTCACTGTCTGACCCTGTTCTAAGATGGTTCCCACCTTATATACTCCCTCTATGTGTGAGCTCAGGTGACCAGCACCCAATGAGCTCCTATCTTTACCCAGACTGCTCCCCCTATCTGCCCCTACACTACTGGGATGTTCCACCCCCCTCCCACTCCAGCCAGGGACAGACACTGTCGTACCTGCACATATATCTAGTGGGAGTACCATCGATCTGTCCCCCGGAAATGGGATGTATGTAGTGCATGCAGCCTACTGAGCTCAGTTCCACACTCCATCCTTACCCGGGAGTGGAATACCACACCTCTGGCTTGAGGTGTAATACCCCTGTAGCAGCCGAGTCCTCAGGGTGCTACATTCCCCCCTGGTAAATCACAGCACGTCCTCGGGCTGTAAGAGAATAAAACATCCAAAAACATACAATTTTTTTTTTTTTTTTCATAACACATCAACATATAAAACATCATATATCATAAAACTTTTTTCTTGTTCCTCCGGCCACGGTGCGACTTGTGACCGGGTAAAGTGCACAGTCTCTTCTTGAAAAACTCAGCTTTCCTATAAAACCAGTAGGGGGCGCCTTAGAAAGCGCAACTATATACAATGGAGGTGTGGCCGCTCTCAGTCCTCGGTCAGTGGGAATAGGGACACATGGGTTAAAGTTCACACTTGTCCCAACGGGGAACATATTTAAAGCAGCAACAGTTCTGGTACCCCGACGGGTAACTATATACAGTCTCTCTTTACCGTACTTTAATGACGGCTTCCTCCTGCTCCTTCTTGCTGGTAAGCTTCAGACCCGCCCGGGTCCTCTTGCTCCTCCTCACACCGCAGCTCCTCCTCCGTCAGCCGGTGTACATGGAGAGCGTAGGGTCCTTTGGCACACTTGTGCCGGGTAAAGGTGACCTCATCCCCTACATATAGGTCACGACCTCTGTGTCCCTCCGGCAGATGGCTTTCTACGTCTCTGCGGGTGACAAAGACGTCGCCGGGGGTATGATGGTCTCTTATGAAGCCCCAACCGTGCTGCAATTGAAATTTAATCACAGTCCCGGTGGTACGGGGACCATGAGCTGCACGGGGGTCTCTCCTGTTCCGGCTCTTCTGCTCCGCGCTCCGTATCTGCATCTGCTGCTCACGGACCCGCCTCTCTCTCCATTCTCGCTCGAAGACTGCCAACTGCTGGCGGCAGCACTCCACACGCTCCGCTGCGGCTGCCCGTGTTTCTTGGGTGAACCCCATGAGGTCTTCTCCGGTGGGGTCCCACTCGAACTGTGCTTCTTCCAGCGGGAGCGGGGTTCTCCTGACGGGCTTCAGAGCCGGAATCAGGGGCTCGCACAGGGGCCTTGCTTTTTGGAGTTCCAGTTGGTAGTACTCCTGTGGCCATATAAAAGGCTGCCCATCCGGGCATGTGTGCTGGGCAAATAGATCTTCACCCAGGTGCGGCACTCGAGATGTTGAGGGCGCGGTGATGGTAGCGGCGCCCGGGTTGACCAGGCCTTGCGACCAGGCTTGGGGCACCCTAAAGGTAAAGGGCACCGTTAGGACGGCGGCGCCCGGGGTTACTTGGCCCTGCGACCAGGCCAGTGGCACGGTGGAGGTAGAGGGCGCTGTTGGCACTGCAGCGCCCGGGGGCGCTTGGCCCTGCGACCAGGCCGGTGGTGTTTCCTGCTTGGCCGCGCTCAGAGTTGAGGCGCGTGACGTCACAGGGGTCGCGGCCGCGGCTTCTGCTTGGGGCCTAGTCTGGAGCGGTGACGGTGCAGCGACGGGCACGGCAGGGGGAATTTCGGGCTCTGCGACGGGGAGCTGGGGCAGGCTCACGGTTTCTCCGCTTGGGGTAGTGACGTCCCCTTTACCTGCCTCCGTCTGTTCAGCTCCCTCCTCGGCGCCGTCTCCGGCCTTCACTCCTCCTGCTCCATCCTCAGAGGCGGTCTGTCTCCTCGTCTCGGGTGGCGTGCTCCGCTGACGGGTTCCGGTCTGCTGGGCCATCTCTTTGCTCCACTCCGCCAGCGTGTCTCGCTGCACCTGGGCCATCCTCCGTGCGAGGCCCTCCAGCGCGGTCTGTGCACACTCCCGGTCTCGGGGGAGCTGTGCCAGGATCTCCACCAGGCCTAGTGGGGTTGTCGCTTGCAGCAGGCTCCTGACCACTGGGTCGGTGCTGCCTGTCTCTCCCTCCATCTCCGGGTGTGCTGTCTCCATACTCCTCTCCAGACTTCTTGTCTCCGGGTGCGCTCTCTCCAGACTCCTCCAGGCTGCACCCATCTTCTCTCTTTTGTTCTGTCTCCGCCCACATTGAGGATGGTCCCGGGGCAACTTGGTGATTGTCAGTTCCAGGGGCAGTTCCCTCACGCTGATGGACACCTCTAGCATCACAGTCTCTGTTGGTGGGGGCGGTTTCCGCTTTTGGCGCCATTCTTCGACCTGGCCCACGATGGGAGGTGGCCTCTTGCCACCCTCTGGCACGCCCATAATGGCGTCCGCTCTTCCAAGGCGGGAAATCTTCTGAAATGGCGGGAATCGTCTCCCAGTGGCGGGAAACTCCGTGGATGGCGGGAAAAAGCTGCAAATGGCGGGCAACCGGCGGGAAACGACCTGTGATGGGGTCCGATGGCGGGGACCCTCCGGAACCGGCGGGAGACTTCTTTTTGAGGTAAATGTGAACTTTTCTTCAGGCACGCAGTACCCGGTTGTTGCGGGCACGAGATCCTGCCGACTACGCCAAAGTTGACGCGCCCCCTGGGCCAGTGCTGTTTGTGGATACCCGGAGCCGGATCAGATGGGGGTTGTAGTCTCCGAGTGGCGGTGACCCGGTCCGTGCCCAGGGTGTCAAACTCAGTGTGTGGCAGTCCTTGCAGATGTTGTTGGATGTTCTTTGTGTCGACTACGCCACCCGTTGATTTGCGGTCACTACGGCCGCCGCTGCAGAAGGGTCCGCTGAGGCTGGTGGTATGTGTGCAGCTGTGGTAGTATAACCCCCAACGGGAGGGGTATAGCCTCAGGGGGTCAGATGTAGAGGATGGTGGTTGTGGAGGTGCAGTGTGGATGGTAAGAAGACTCAGAGTCGGGCTGTGCAGTTCAGGGTTTTTACTTACTGCTGTTCTTTTGGTCACTCTGGCCATGAGTGACCACCCGAGCCGTGCTGCGTCCACCAGGTCCTGGACTCGGCCAACTCCCAAGCAATTCTGGAGCGTGATCCTGAGCTCCCTTTCTGACTTTCCTTTCTACGGCCGTTCCCACCAGGGATCCACTTATGTCCGGCTCCCTCGGGTCTCTTGTTGGTTAAACCTTTTCTCTGGGTTCCCTGACCCTATACTCGGTGTGCCTTCTCAGTGGATTTAGTGAGGGTCGTGGCAGATCCTGCCCACGACCTCCGGTTCCTGGCTAAGGTGTGCTTTGCCTCTGCCAGCTTGGGATCCGGTACCCGAGTTGCCAACCCTTCACCCTTCTGGTCTGATTTTAGGTTCTTGGGGTTCCTTCTTCTTTCCCCTCTGGGTCCTTCTTTTCTCCTCTCTCTCTCTCTTGGCCTTGGAGCTGGCTGAGCTTCTCTGCTCTTCTCCTCTGCTCTACACAAGACTGACTGTCTCACTGTCTGACCCTGTTCTAAGATGGTTCCCACCTTATATACTCCCTCTATGTGTGAGCTCAGGTGACCAGCACCCAATGAGCTCCTATCTTTACCCAGACTGCTCCCCCTATCTGCCCCTACACTACTGGGATGTTCCACCCCCCTCCCACTCCAGCCAGGGACAGACACTGTCGTACCTGCACATATATCTAGTGGGAGTACCATCGATCTGTCCCCCGGAAATGGGATGTATGTAGTGCATGCAGCCTACTGAGCTCAGTTCCACACTCCATCCTTACCCGGGAGTGGAATACCACACCTCTGGCTTGAGGTGTAATACCCCTGTAGCAGCCGAGTCCTCAGGGTGCTACATTCCCCCCTGGTAAATCACAGCACGTCCTCGGGCTGTAAGAGAATAAAACATCCAAAAACATACAATTTTTTTTTTTTTTTTCATAACACATCAACATATAAAACATCATATATCATAAAACTTTTTTCTTGTTCCTCCGGCCACGGTGCGACTTGTGACCGGGTAAAGTGCACAGTCTCTTCTTGAAAAACTCAGCTTTCCTATAAAACCAGTAGGGGGCGCCTTAGAAAGCGCAACTATATACAATGGAGGTGTGGCCGCTCTCAGTCCTCGGTCAGTGGGAATAGGGACACACGGGTTAAAGTTCACACTTGTCCCAACGGGGAACATATTTAAAGCAGCAACAGTTCTGGTACCCCGACGGGTAACTATATACAGTCTCTCTTTACCGTACTTTAATGACGGCTTCCTCCTGCTCCTTCTTGCTGGTAAGCTTCAGACCCGTCCGGGTCCTCTTGCTCCTCCTCACACCGCAGCTCCTCCTCCGTCAGCCGGTGTACATGGAGAGCGTAGGGTCCTTTGGCACACTTGTGCCGGGTAAAGGTGACCTCATCCCCTACATATAGGTCACGACCTCTGTGTCCCTCCGGCAGATGGCTTTCTACGTCTCTGCGGGTGACAAAGACGTCGCCGGGGGTATGATGGTCTCTTATGAAGCCCCAACCGTGCTGCAATTGAAATTTAATCACAGTCCCGGTGGTACGGGGACCATGAGCTGCACGGGGGTCTCTCCTGTTCCGGCTCTTCTGCTCCGCGCTCCGTATCTGCATCTGCTGCTCACGGACCCGCCTCTCTCTCCGTTCTCGCTCGAAGACTGCCAACTGCTGGCGGCAGCACTCCACACGCTCCGCTGCGGCTGCCCGTGTTTCTTGGGTGAACCCCATGAGGTCTTCTCCGGTGGGGTCCCACTCGAACTGTGCTTCTGACGCGCCCCCTGAGCCATATTCTTTAGGGGAATACCCGGAGCCGGATCAGATGGGGGTTGTAGTCTCCGAGCGGCTGTGACCCGGTCCGTGCCCAGGGTGTCAAGCTCAGTGTGTGGCAGTCCTATGATGTTACTGGATGTTCTTTATGTCGACTACGCCACCCGTTGAATTGCGGTCACTACGGCCGCCGCTGCAGCAGGGTCCGCTGAGGCTGATGCTGTTTGTGCAGCTTCGGTAGTATAACCCCCAATGGGAGGGGTATGGCCTCAGGGGGTCAGGTGCAGAGGATGGTGGTTGTGGAGGTGCAGTGAGGATGGTAATGAGAGTCAGAGTCGGGTTCTGCAGTTCAGGGTTTTTACTTACTGCTGTTCTTGTACTGGTCACTCCGGCCTTGAGTGACCACCCGAGCCGTGCTGCGTCCACCAGGTCCTGGACTCGGCCAACCCCCAAGTAGTTCTGGAGCGTGGTTCTGAGCTCCCTTTCTGTCCTGTCCTCGTCTCTGGCCTTCCCCACCAGGGATCCACCTAAGTCCGGCTCCCTCGGGCCTCTTGTTGGTAAACCCTTGTCTCTGGGTTCCCTGACCCTATGCGTGGTCTGCCTTCCGGGTGGATATAGTGGGTGGCCGTGGCAGATTCTGCCCACGGCCTCCGGTCTCTGGCTGAGGATAAGTGCCCTCCACCAGTTTGGGATCCGGTGCCAACTCTTCACCCTTTGATTTAATTTGGGCTCTTAGAGTTCCTTCTTTCTTCCCCTCTGGGTCTTTCTTTCTCCTCTCTCTCTCTGGGCCTGGGGCTGCTCTGCTCCTCTGCTTTCCTCCACTGCTCTGCAAAGTCTTCACTAAAACAGACTGACTGGCTGACTGACTGACTGACGTCTGACCCTGTTCTAAGATGGTTCCCACCTTATATACTCCCTCTATGTGTGAGCTCAGGTGACCAGCACCCAATGAGCTCCTAGCACTACCCAGACTGCTCCCCCTATCTGCCCCTACACTACTGGGATGTTCCACCCCCCTCCCACTCCAGCCAGGGACAGACACGGTTGTACCTGCACATTTTCCTAGTGGGAGTACCATAGGTCTGTCCCTCGGAAATGGGATGTATGTAGTGCATGCAGCTATCTGAGCTCAGTTCCACACTCCATCCTTACCCGGGAGTGGAATATCACACCTCTGGCTGAGGTGCAATACTCCTGTAGCAGCCGAATCCTCAGGGTGCTACATTCCCCCCTGGTAAACCACAGCACGTCCTCGGGCTGTAAGGAAACAAAACACCAAAACATACAATTTTTTTTTTTTCATAAACATCAACATAATAAAACATATAAAACGTCATATATTAGCAGCATTAAAACTTTTCATATTAAACTTTTCATAAACAACATTCTGGCAAACTCTTCTTGCTTCTGGTTCCTCCGGTCACGGTGCAACTTGTGACCGGGAAAAGTGCAATTGTCTCTTGAAGAATAAATACGGCTTTCCTATAAAACCAGTAGGGGGCGCTTTAGGAAGCGCAACTATATACAAGGGAAAGTGGCCGCTCTCAGTCCTCGGCCAGGTAATGGATAGGGGACACACGGGTAACAGTTCAATTCGCTGGTCCCAACGGGGACTATAATAGCAGCAACAGTTTTTGGTACCCCGACGGGTAACTATTTTACAGTCTCACAATACCGTACTTCAATTACGGCTTCCTCCTGCTCTTTCTTGTTGGTTGATTCGTTTCAGGTTCAGACCCGTCCGGGTCCTCTTGCTCCTCCTCACACCGCAGCTCCTCCTCCGTCAGGCGATGCACATGGAGGGCGTAGGGTCCTTTGGCACACTTGTGCCGGGTGAAGGTGACCTCGTCCCCTATATACAGGTCACGACCTCTGTGTCCCTCCGGTAGGTGGGACTCAACGTCTCTTCTGGTCACGAAGACGTCGCCGGGGGTGTGGTGATCCCTGATGAAACCCCACCCATGCTGCAGGTTGAACTTTATCACAGTCCCGATGGTACGGGGACTATGCGCTGCACGGGGGTCTCTCCTGGTCCGGCTCTCCTGCTCCGCGCTCCTTATTTGGGCTTGCTGTTCCCGGACCCGCCTCTCTCTCCGCTCCCTCTCGAAGACCTCGAGCTGCTGGCGGCAGCACTCTGTACGCTCCGCTGCGGCTGCCCGAGTCTCCTGAGTGAACCCCATGAGATCTTCTCCGGTGGGGTCCCACTCAAACTGGGTCTCTTCCAGCGGGGGCGAGATCCTCTTTACGGGCTTTGGAGCCGGGATCAGGGGTTCGCACATGGCCCTTGCTTTTTGCAGCTCCAGCTGGATGTATTCTTCTGGCCAGACAAAGGGCTGCCCATCCGGGCACGTATGCTGGGCGAACAGGTCTTCACCCAGGTGCGGCACTCTTGATGTTGAGGGCGCGTTGATGGTAGCGGCGCCCGGGTTGCCCAGGCCTTGCGACCAGGCTTGGGGCACCTTGAAAGTAAAGGGCACCGTAAGGACGGCGGCGCCCTGGGTTACTCGGCCCTGCGACCAGGCCGGGGGCTCCGCGGAGGTAGGGGGCGCTGTTGGTATTGCGGCGCCCGGGGGTACTAGGCCTTGCGACCAGGCCGATGGTGTTTCCTGTTTGGCCGCGCTCGGGGTCGAGGCGCGTGACGTCACAGGGGTCGCGGCTTCCGGTTGAGGCCTAGTCTGCGGCGGTGACGTTGCAGCGACGGGCACGGCAGGGGGTACTTCGGGCTCTGCGACGGGGAGCTGGGGCAGGTACGCGGTTTCCCGGTTTGGGGTAAAGACGTCCCCTTTACCTGCCTCCATTCGTTCGGCTCCCTTCTCGGCGCCGTCTCCGGCCTTGAGTCCTCCTGCGCCATCCTCAGAGGCGGTCTGTCTCCTCTTCTCGGGTGGCGTGCTCCGCTGACGGGTTTCAGTCTGCTGGGCCATCTCTCGGCTCCACTCCGCCAACGCCTCCCGTTGCACCTGGGCCATCCTCCGTGCGAGGCCCTCCAGCGCAGTCTGTGCACACTCCCGATCTCGGGGGAGCTGTGCTAGGATCTCCACTAAGCCTAGTGGACTTGTTGCTTCCAGCAGGCTCCTGACCACTGGGTCGGTGCTGCCCGCCTCGCCTTTCATCTCCGGGTAAGCTTTCTCTGGACTCTGCTCCAGGCTTCTTGTCTCCGGGTGCGCTCTCTCCAGACTGCTCCAGGCGGCACCCATCTTCGTTCTTTTGTTCTGTCTCCTCCCACTTCGAGGGCGGTCCCGGGGCAACTTGGTGATTGTCAGCTCCAGGGGCAGTTCCTTCACGCTGATGGACACTTCCAGCATCACAGTCTCTGTTGGTGGGGGCGGTTTCCGCTTTTGGCGCCATTCTTCGACCTGGCCCACGATGGGAGGCGGCCTCTTGCCATCCTCTGGCACGCCCATAATGGCGTCCGCTCTTCCAAGGCGGGAAATCTTTGGAAATGGCGGGAATCGTCTCCCAGTGGCGGGAAACTCTGCAGATGGCGGGAAAAAGCTGCAAATGGCGGACAACCGGCGGGAATCGACTTGTGATGGGGTCCGATGGCGGGGACCCTCCGGAACCGGCGGGAGACTTCTTTTTGAGGTAACGGTGAACTTTTCTTCAGGCACGCAGTACCCGGTTGTTGCGGGCACGTTATCCTGCCGACTACGCCAAAGTTGACGCGCCCCCTGAGCCATATTCTTTAGGGGAATACCCGGAGCCGGATCAGATGGGGGTTGTAGTCTCCGAGCGGCTGTGACCCGGTCCGTGCCCAGGGTGTCAAGCTCAGTGTGTGGCAGTCCTATGATGTTACTGGATGTTCTTTATGTCGACTACGCCACCCGTTGAATTGCGGTCACTACGGCCGCCGCTGCAGCAGGGTCCGCTGAGGCTGATGGTGTTTGTGCAGCTTCGGTAGTATAACCCCCAACGGGGGGGGGGTATGGCCTCAGGGGGTCAGGTGCAGAGGATGGTGGTTGTGGAGGTGCAGTGAGGATGGTAATGAGAGTCAGAGTCGGGTTCTGCAGTTCAGGGTTTTTACTTACTGCTGTTCTTGTACTGGTCACTCCGGCCTTGAGTGACCACCCGAGCCGTGCTGCGTCCACCAGGTCCTGGATTCGGCCAACCCCCAAGCAAGTCCGGAGTGTGGCCCTGAGCCCTCCTTTCTGTCCTGTCCTCTGGCCGTCCCCACCAGGGATCCACCTAGGTCCAGCTCCCTCGGGCCTTCTGTTGGGAGACCCTTGGCCCTGGGTTCCCTGACCCTACTCGTGGTCTGCCTTCGGGGTGGATGTGGTGGGTGGCCGTGGCAGATGCTGCCCACGGCCTCCGGTCTCTGGCTGAGGTGTGCTGTAGCCCCCACCAGTTTGGGATCCGGTACCCTGTTGCCAACTCTTCACCCGATGTTTGGATTTGGGATCTCAGAGTCCTTTCTTTTTCCCCCTCTGGGTCTTTCTTTCTTTTCTCCTCTCTCTCTCTGCAGGCTCATCTGGACCTCTCCTTCTGACTCTCTGACTCTGACAGACTGACCCTGATCTAAGATGGTTCCCACCTTATATAACCCTCTATGTGTGAGCTCAGGTGACCAGCACCCAATGAGCTCCTATCTCTACCCAGACTGCTCCCCCTATCTGCCCCTACACTACAGGGATGTTCCACCCCCCTCCCACTCCAGCCAGGGACAGACACGGTCGTACCTGCACATTTCTAAGTGGGAGTACCGTCGGCCTGCCCCTCGGAAATGGGATGTGTGTAGTGCATGCAGCGCTCCGAGCTCAGTTCCACACTCCATCCTTACCCGGGAGTGGAATATCACACCTCTGGCTGAGGTGCAATACTCCTGTAGCAGCCGAATCCTCAGGGTGCTACAGAACCCTTCCCCCATCCAGGGGCTGATCCCAGTAGACAGAACAATAGACTCATGTTTGGCCCAGTCAGTTGTGTGGGGCCTCCCGATGCTGGAGGGTCTCAGGCTGCGGCCAGATCCTCCTGGCGTGTGTGGATTGATAGAAGCCGCCACGTGGGACTGTGTTGTGTCCCTCATCTGCTGGATCCATTGAACTTATCCAAGGACTATTTCTATATTTTCCCTGGCCGGAGGCGCCCCTGGACTTGTTTCTGCTGTTATATAGCAAAAAGGAACCAAATACAGAGTATATGGCAAAGAATCAAAAAACTTTATTGTAAACAATATACAGAAAAGACATACATGATTAAAAAGGACGACACACAGACAACCAAACTGGGTGACACATATACAACATAATAATAGATGTTAAATATCTATTGGGATAAAGTACAAGAAGTGCTAGTATTCAAGTCATTTATGCACTGGTACAAAATTATGGCATATTTCATCACTATGGATATGTACCACGTGCCATATGGCCTATAGTGCCCTATGAAAAAAAGCTAAAGAAATATATTGCACTCTTACCCATATTAGATCAGTACCCAGAATAAACAAGGACCTCAATGCGTGTTTCGCGTGGTATATCCTATGGATTCCTCGGGGGGGATTGTTTAATAGGACATTCCATGTCTTTTTAAATATACTTTTGGTCCGTTCCAGTCACGTGACCGCAGGCCCTAATCATCTCCTGGACCATCAGCGCATGCACGCTGAACCGCCCGAGCCAGATACGTCACGCACGGCCATCAAGGTGAACCACGCATGACAGGGAACCAGGACTCGTTGCCATGGCCACCCTCACACCGGCCACGCAGCCCCCCTGGATGCCCCTCTACCCAGCCCATGCCCCCCTCACACCAGCCACGCAGCACCCCTGGATGCCCCTCTACCTAGCCCATGCCCCCCTCACACCAGCCACGCTGCCCCCTGGAGGCCTCTACAACATTTATTCACATGGTCAGCTCTCCCCACCTCAGTCCACTCCGGATCAGCATCAGTCCTCACAGCAGAACGCTGAACACGAGCTCCTCAGCAGAGCCATAGCCAGGGCACAGGTTGTTACACAGCTCAGTACAGGAACCTCAGCCGAGTCCTGGAACTCTTTTTATTAGAAAAGTATAAAACAAACCATAAAACACACTGCACAAAGAACAAATTGCAAAACACAAACAAGTCCAAATTATAATGTCCAGTATGAATTAAAAGGCAAAAATGTCATGCAATGTTCATGGAACATAAAACGTCATTTCCAAAAGTCCCCCCCAGCAAGGGAAGACCTTAACCCTTTTTTTCCAAAAATATCCCCTTCCAACATTCACTCCACATTCATACCTAAACCCCCAAAACAAAACAACAAACTGGCCCAGTTTTTTTTTTTTTGTTCCCACTCCCAACACCCAAGGTCCCACGATAGTCTGTGGCCTCATCACACCAGGGTCCCACTAAAGTTTGTGGCCCACAAAGATACCAGGTCCTTTTGCCTTTTTTCCCATCCATTTTAGGGTGTCCAAACCACCAACCCATCCACCAAAACCCCTCCCCCCCTCCCCACCTACACTAAACCCCCCCCAAACACACATCATAATGCACAGACATATAAAAAATAATATACGCAACTTTATAACACTACAATAAACCTAAAAAACTTAATCACATTACCATATACAACAACCATGAACCAAAATCAGACCCAAGTTCGGTGCTTGCAAGCCCTATATACGGGTTCCAATACCATAAAACAAAAAACTACACGTGAGGGTAACAGCCCACCACCGGGAACTGGAGACTACAGAGGCTCTCACCCTAATCTATCACACAGAATCCTATCCCTCTCTAATAAAGAAAAAGAAAAATCTGTCCCTACCACCCTACCAATCTTTCCCTACCTGTCCCTACCTGTCCCTCACTACCAACCTAATACTAACTACCTGTCCCTAAAGACTGTCCCTACGTGTCCCTCCCTGACCCTACACATCTATCTGACCCTACAAATAAATATAAAATATAGAAAGGGACTAAACTAACCCTATCACAGACACACATTCCCTAACTCTCCCTAGGGCACATTAAATGAGAACCCCCTCCATAGAAGGGAAGCCCTCCCTGCACCCAGCCTCTCATACTCCAGCGAGCGCACTTTTGCCAGGTCACCCAGGATGTTCCTAATCACCTCTTCCCATGGGAGGACTTTCTGCTGGGTGGACACTAAACACCGTGCGTTCCACGTGTAAAACCTAGTCACTAAGCTAAGTAAGAAAACAGTGCCCCGATCTCGGCCACCAAGGGATCTGAATGCCCCATAGGCCCACTCCGCATAGGAAAGGCCTGCCAGCCTGGGCCAGCCAATGGAAGCACCCACCCTCTTGTAGACCTCTGTATTAAAAGGACACCGAAGCAGGAAGTGCTCCATGCTTTCAAGCATGCCGCCACACTCCTCGCGGGGACAATCCCGGTCATCAGAGTTCCTGTACTTCAGGTTGTCCCTCACATACAGTCTCCCATGGAAGCAGCGCCAAGCCAAGTCCCAAAACTTCAAGGGGATCCGCTTAGAGTTTAATAACCAGAGCCCCACCTCCAGATCCCGGCTTGGGCAATCCTTGAGGGCCAGGGGCTTCTGGAAGTGGGTCAACAGAACCCTATTGTCAAGTAACCTCTTTGACAAGGTCCTGATCTCCCACACTCCCAGACCCCACCGGCGGATCACCTTCACAACCAGGGTAGCATAAGCCGGAAGATGCCCATGAGGCGTGCGAAGGTCCTTCACCCGCCCTCCTGTCTCCCATTGCTGGAAGAAAGGCCGAAACCACCCCCTACAGGAGAATACCCACGGAGGAGCCCTCTCTAACCAGAGGTTGGCGATGTTTGCCTTAAGAAAGGTGTTTACTAGAAACACCACTGGGTTGACCATACCCAACCTTCCTAGTCTCCTCGTGCGGTACTTGACCTCCCTCTTTATTAGGTTCAGGGTATTCCCCCATAATAGTTGGAAGAACAGGCTGTAGACCCGTGTCCAAAGAGGTTCTGGCAAGATGCAGACGCTGCCCAGGTATATTAATAAAGGGAGCAAATACCCCTTGGCCAGGTTAACCCTTTCCCTCAGGGTCAAAGACCAACCCTTCCACTGATCCACCTTCTGGGCGGCAATCTTAAGTCTGCCCTCCCAGTTTTGCTGGGGATAGTCCCCCGGGCCGAAACTGATGCCTAAAATTTTTGCTGTGGCCTGAGGCCCTGGAAGGGTGTCCGGGAGATCAAAACTAGGAGCTCCCCCTCCCAGCCAGAGACTCTCACACTTATCCCGGTTGATCATGGACCCAGATGCCACAGAGTAGCGCTCAACCTCAGACATGACCCAGTCTGCCTCCTCTCTCGAGGATACAAAAAGGGAAACGTCGTCGGCGTACGCCACTACCCTCAAGGTGGTCTCTGGCTCCGCCCGGTCCATCCCGACTCCCACCAACGGTCCGCGTTCCACTCTCCTTAAAAAGGGGTCGATCGCGAACACGTATAACAGTGGGCTCAGAGGACAGCCCTGGAGGACACCAGACTTCACCTCAAAAGGGGGTCCGAACCAACCGTTCACAAGCGGAAAAGTCTCTGCCCCATTGTATAATACTCTCAACCAATCAACAAACCTCCCGGGCAGACCGTACCTCAAAAGGACGGACCAGAGGTACTCATGGTTAACCCGGTCAAAGGCCTTCGCCTGGTCTAAGGACAGCAAGTACCCCTTCCAGTGACCTGCCCTGCTCTGCTCCACTGCCTCCCGGACACCGAGCACAGCACTAAAAGTACTGCGGCCTCGAACAGAGCAGTGCTGGGCCCCTGAAAGGAGCCGGGGTGCAAACTTCACCAACTGATTGAAAAGCACCTTTGCCAGAACCTTTCGGTCCGTATTGAGAAGTGCTATGGGACGCCAATTCTCAATACGGGACGAGTCTTTACCCGTTGACAGAATAATCAGGGCGGACTTCCTCATTGAACCGGGCAGAAAGTCCGAGGAGTCCCTAAAAGTCCTGTAAAACTCGGATGTTAAGCCATCCGGACCGGGCGATTTTTTGGGCCGGAGCCCATCAATGGCCCGTCTCACTTCCTCTTCCCTGATTGCTTCTGCCAAAACATGAAGAGAGGGGGTCATCCCCTGGCTCAGGGATGGTTTCAGCCAGGAAAGCCGACATCTCATCCCGATCTGGATCCCTCCTTCCCAAGAGGTGCGAGTAGAAGGATCTGACCCCCTCCAGGATCCCTGATTTGGATCTGTTCAGGGAACCCGTACTGTCGATCAGTCCTGTTACCATCTTGCAACTCACTGACATCCTGCAGTTCCTGTAGGGGTCGGGCGAGCGGTACTTCCCGAAATCCCTCTCAAAAACTAAGGATGTGTGCCTATCATACTGGCACCCCTTCAGCAAGGCCTTCACCCTGGAGATTTCCTCACGGTCCCCTCCAGTCGAGACGAGCTGCTCGAGTTTCCTCCCCAGCTCCCGATACAGGCGGTACCTGTTCAGGCCTCTGAGGCTCGAGAGCTGACGGAAGAACCCCGCAACCCTTCTTTTGAAGATCTCCCACCACTCAGACTTACTGCTACAGAGACCCAAGAGAGGTACCTGGCTCTGAAGAAATTCCTCAAAGGATTGTCTTACATCCGCTTCTTCCAACAGGGACGAATTCAGCTTCCATAGGCCTCTCCCTATCCGGGGAGTCTCTGTAACATTCAAGGAAAATAAAATAAAACAGTGATCGGAGAATTCCACAACAGCGGACACTGCAGAAGAGACGGCTTCCTCCTTTAAAAAAAACCTATCTATCCTAGACCTACAACTACCCCTATGAAAGGTGAAACCTCCGTGACCTGGGGTGTGCCGGATGTGGACATCCAGCAGGCGAGCTTCGCTTGCTATACTATTAAGAGTATTACTATCAAAATCCAGCCTTCGGTCTCCGGGGCCTCCCCTATCACGGGATCTAGTTATAGTATTAAAGTCCCCACCGAAGACCACCTGCCGGCTGGTAAAAAGATAGGGCTTGATCTTCAGGAAGAGACATTTACGGTCCCACCTTGACTGTGGACCATAGATGTTAATGAGCCGGAGCTCCTGTCCCCCCATGAAGACGTCAAGGACCAAGCACCTCCCCACTTCTACCTCGATCACCCGTCTGCATTCCACCGAAGCGGCCTTAAAAAGGACCGCTACCCCGCTATACGGCTCGGCCGCAAGAGACCAGTATGAGGGCCCGCACCTCCACTCCCTCCTTGCTTTGTAAATGGCCCCCATGTCCGTTAGTCTGGTCTCCTGCAAAAATAAAATGTCAGCCTCAACTCGGTTGAAAAAATCAAAGGCCATAAATCTGGCCGTATCTGACTTTATACTGGCGACATTAATCGACGCCAGAGTCAACGGGGTAGGTTCCGCCATCATGGGTGATTGAGTTAGACGGCCTTCTTTTTGACCGTACCCCCCGATTTTTTCCGCTCACCTTCAGAGGAGGAGCCAGACTCTCCCCTCCTCTTCAGTGACACCGAGGTGTCCATGGTACCCGCCACCTCCTTCCCAGTACTGGGTTCCTCACCCCTCGACCCCAGGGCAGTCCCCCCCCCCAGAGGAAAGTGAGCCCCCGGAGGATGGACCCCGCCGCTCCCTGAAGGCACCTCAGATGTTACCGCCGGTCCCCCGCCCCTGACCTCCGACACAGCAGAGTCATTGAGGGCATGGAACCGGTTGGAGAGGGGGATCAGAGGGGAGCCGGTGAGCCCTTCCGTAGGCACCTTAGCGGCCGGGGGGGGGCTTTAGATGTTTTTGCCCCTTTTTTGTTCCTCCTCCTCCGACTCTTAATGGTCTTACCGTCACCTGATTTTTTAGGCTGTACCACCACCTCCTCGTCCAGACTTTCATACTGGGAGGAATCTTCAGAAGCAGCCACCTCCTCCCTCTCCATCCTCCTGATCTCCTCGTTCACCGCCTCCTCCCCCAGGGCCTCAGGGGCTCCGGCTGCCGCTTCTGGGCTGGGGACAGACATCACCCCAGTCGCCTGAGGCTTATCCTGCCCCCTACCCCTACGGTGCCTCACCTGTTGCCACTGGTGGGCAGATGAACTGGCCTCGCCTTCCCTCACTGGCCCCTCAGCTCCTCTCCCGCCCCCACCTCCAGCTCCAGCAGAGGATGCACCGCTGGGGACCCCCCCATGGCTCTCCCCCGCCTGACCAGAGATGGTGTTAGAAACGGAGCGGGGGCAGCGGCTATACGGGTGACCTAGGTCACCACACAGATGACACCTAATGTCACCACAGGCCGCGGCAAGATGACCTACCCCACCACACAAGGCATATTTCTGCACCTTGCAGCCCGCGCTGAAGTGACGGGGATCACCGCACCTGTGGCAGACCTTCGGTTGCCCCTGGTAGAAGATCAGGATCCTGTCTCTCCCCAGAAATGCTGAGGAAGGGATGTGGGTGACAGTACCGCCTGAGACCTTCAACCTCATCATGAAGGTCCAGCCCCCTGACCAAATGCCAAACTCGTCCCTGTTCTTTTTTGGGACGTCCGTGACCTCCCCATAGCGAGAAAGCTACGTCAAGATATCGACCCCAGAGAGTGACTCGTTATTGGTTAGAACGGTCACCCTCTTTACACCATTTTGGCGGGACACCGCCTGCACGGCAAAGTCTCGCCAGCCGGGCTCCCCCTTCACGAGTTCAAAATTCGACCAGAAAAGCTCTAGGCCCTCCGGTCGAACAAAACTGATGTCGAAGACAGGGGTACCAAAAGGATGGATCAGGGCAAAGATGTCAGTCGCCCTGAAGTCCATCTTCAGGAGGAGCTCCACGACCCTCGCTCTTGGCGGGCACGCTTCACTGCCCCTCCACCGAAGATGGACTACATTCCTCCTGGCCACCCCCTGCCCGGCTGTCGGGAGGGACCACACTGTCTCCCCCTCCCTTTTATCTTGGAAGGCGGCCAGGCCGTGTCTATCCAGCCAAAAGGCCAGGTCCACCTCTCTTCCCTCTACCTGGATCGTCCGTTCTCCCTTCTTGAGGGCCTCCAGGAAACGGCGTCGCAAGTCACCATCCCTGAGGTCCAGAGGTGAGGAAGCCCCCCGAGAAGACCCCGAGGCCCCGGCTACTACCCCCGCAAAACTCCGAGGACCAGCAGCCGGGGGGGCAGATGGACCAGCCCTGTCCCCACTCCCCCCACTACCAACAGACATACCATTCTTACCCCCGGCCACAGACACGCCAACATTCGTATCCTCAACCACAGCCACATTCATACCCACGCCATCCCCATCCATGTCAACAGTCACCCCACTTGGGCCACTCTCACTCACATGCACACTGGGGTCACAGTTTTTCATTTTTTGCAAGCATTTTTTGCCAGCAGTTTTTCCACTGCTGCCACCTGCTGGCAGCACCTTCCCTGCCGGGGGGATTTGGGAGCCAGGTGCTGAGACTTTTGCCGGTGCCCCTGCCCCAGATAAGCCCACGAGCACAGGGGACACCGACAGGCAGGCACCACCTCTGCTGTCTGTTACAGCTGTGGCACCACTGCTCCCAGCAGCTGCCAACGCTAAGCCCCGCCCCTTTCCGGGCGGAGCCACGCCCACTTGGGCGGGTTTTGTCTGCGAGGCCACGCCCCCGCACCAGGCAGCACGGTGGGGGCCCCGGAGGCCACTCCCACCGGTGCCGTGGGTGACAGGGAGGCCACGCCCCCCGCACCAGGCAGCACAGTGGGGGCCCCAGAGGCCACTCCCACCGGTGCCGTGGATGACAGGGAAGCCACGCCCCCCACACCAGGCAGCACGGTGGGGGCCCCAGAGGCCACTGCCACCGGTGCCTTTGGTGACAGGGAGGCCACGCCCCCCGCACCAGGCAGCACGGTGGGAGCCCCAGAGGCCACTCCCACTGGCGCCGTGGACGGCTGGGAGGCTACGCCCCCCAAAGCCGGCCGCGCCGGGACCCCCGAAGTCGACCGAGAACCGGGTCTACTCACAGGGGCCCCTGGACCAGCGGCACCAGCTCTCAGGGGCATAGCACCCCCTACCGTCACACCCTTTGCCACAAAAAGCCTGGCCACCCCAGCTCCGGCGGCCGGCCCCAGGCTAGGCCACTCCCCCTCGGCACCCAGCGGCGGTGGAGCCCCCCGCGCTGTCCCATTACCGGGCCCCTGCGCAGGGGGCCCTGACCTCACCACGGATTTTGCCAGGGGAGCAAGCCCCACCTTACGCTTATGAGCCGGCTCTGCCGGAGCCGCAGGCCCCGCGCCCTTTACCTTACCAGGTTTCTGGGTCCCTAAAAGTGATCCAGATTTTTTAGTGGATCCGTGTGTGAGGGACCCAGACACCCCAGCACACGCCGCCGGAGACGCGGCCCCGGCTGTCGGTGCGCCGCCGACAGCGCAGGAGGCAGCGGCAGATGTACACGCCGCGTCCTGCACGCCAGCAGGAGCACCAGGTGCCAGGCCAGACCCCCTTTTTACAGGGGCTCCAGCACGAGCACCACCACCAATGACACCCACCGTCGGGCCGCCCTCCGCGCCATGCTCCTTATCAAACACCTCGGACCCACTGCCTCCATTACCACAAACAGAGGCAGCGCTCTGCGTGCCATGGCCTATGTTCTCCCCGCTCCCTCGCTGTGGACCCACAACAGAGTCCAAGCCGGGGTGGGTGGCGGGTGCCGCACAACGGGACAAGGGGGCCCCAGAGAGGGGGACATACACAAATTTATGTGCAATAGATGTTTTCTTTTTTTTTTTGCTTTTCTCTTCGTCCCCCTCCCGGGTGCCTCATCCTCGCAGATCTCATCCCCGAACGTAAGCTGACCAAAACGTACCGGGGACTCGATCTGCTGGATCTGCTGCATGATAAGGCAGCCCCCCTCACTGCTGCTACTCCCATCCTCCTCATCCTCCCCCTCGCTCCCGCTGCCCTCTGAAGGGCTAGAATCAGACGGGAGAGCCATCTGCTCAGGGGCTATCCCGCTATGTGATGCCTGGAGATCACTTACCAGGCCACCAGGCGGTGGGTAGGGTGCGACCTCCTCCACGCATACCTCTTCCTCCTCCTCCACCGCCTGGCCGGGGCCCTGCGACCCCTCCAGAGCCACACCGGTCATGGCTCTGAACTGGTCATCATTCCGCAGCTTCTCCATGAAGGGTCCACTGCCTGCCAATATGGTGCTCCTGCGGTCCTGCAGCTCTTGGATGGCTTGCTTGATTTTCCGGACCGCGGCGGATAGCTCAGGCTTCTTGGTGCCAGAGGCCCTCTCGGACCTCTCCTGAGCTACCCTCAACTCCCCCCAGAGGGAACTTAGCTTTTTTGCGGTGTCCTCATACTCACAGAGGTGCGCATGGACACGGGAGGCATAGGTGACGGTTGCCTCCCTCGCCACCTTGGTACCCCAATCAGGGGGCACCGCTGCAGCACCTCTGCTGGCACTCGACCTACCTCCAGAGGGAGGAGCTGCCGCGGTCGTAGCCTCGGGGGTCCTCCGGGTCTTCATGCTGGAACCCCTGCTGCCTCGGCCTGATGTTGCAGCCATAGCCTGGTTGGTGTTCCTCCCACCCCCCGCCGGCTTAGACCGGAGGCCAGTCCCACTCTGAGCCTTCTTTCCTGGGAAGGGGGCAGACAAAAAGTCCCAGATGGAAAAACAAACTTCCCTTCCCAGGAGCTCTCTCCACACACAGCTCAGTACAGGAACCTCAGCCGAGTCCTGGAGTCCTCTCCACAGTACAACTCAGGAGTAACTACAGGAGCAACTACAGGAGCTCCTCATCACCAGTCCTCCCGTCCAGCACAACGTACACACTGCTGCGGCTGCATGGCTAATATCCACTGGACTGAGAAGGCCCCGCCCCCTCCGGTGACGTCATGATTCCATGAAATCACTCCTCCCCCTCAAGAAATCTACTCCAATCTAGACGCTCCCCTGTTGCTGAGGCGTGGTGACGCTGTAGCTGGGTGATTGCAGTCAGAGTAGTGGTGTTTGGCGTCTGTACTACAGGTAAGAAGATGGGACTGTACCAAGGTGATTACTACATTCAGGACAATAAGTAGCTAGATGTAGGTGTGCAGAATCCCACTCCCAATATTGTCAGGGTCTCTCACCCCCTCGTGTTGCCGGCTGTCAGGCTCCCGCACCCCCTCGTGTCGTCAGCTGTCAGGCTCCCGCACCCCCTCGTGTCGTCGGCTGTCAGGCTCCCGCACCCCCTCGTGTCGTCGGCTGTCAGGCTCCCGCACCCCCTCGTGTCGTCGGCTGTCAGGGTCCCGCACCCCCTCGTGTCGTGGGCTGTCAGGCTCCCGCACCCCCTCGTGTCATGGGCTGTCAGGCTCCCGCACCCCCTCGTGTCATGGGCTGTCGGGCTCCCGCACCCCCTCGTGTCGTCGGCTGTTAGGGTCCCACACCCCCTCGTGTCGTGGGCTGTCGGGCTCCCGCACCCCCTCGTGCAATGGGCTGTCAGGGTCCCGCACCCCCTCGTGTCGTCGGCTGTCAGGCTTCCGCACCCCGTCGTGTCGTGGGCTGTCAGGCTCCCGCACCCCCTCGTGTCATGGGCTGTCGGGCTCCCGCACCCCTTCGTGTCGTCGGCTGTTAGGGTCCCACACCCCCTCGTGTCGTGGGCTGTCGGGCTCCCGCACCCCCTCATGCAATGGGCTGTCAGGGTCCCGCACCCCCTCGTGTCGTGGGCTGTCAGGCTTCCGCACCCCGTCGTGTCGTGGGCTGTCGGGCTCCCACACCCCCTCATGCCATGGGCTGTCAGGCTCCCGCACCCCCTCGTGTCGTGGGCTGTCAGGCTCCCGCACTCTCCCCTTGTCGTTGTCTGTGGAGAAGATTAATACATATTTTAATTTTTCAGATTTTCTCTTATAAAACAAGATCCCTGAGCTTCTGCCTTTGACCGAAAAAATGGCGTCTGACAAGTCGCTGCTGTCTGCAGAAATGAACACAAGCATGGAGGAAGCGCTGTATGAACAGATGCTGATGAAGGTACGAAAGATGAATTGGAGAGGCCAGCAATCACCGGGTGAATGTCTCCTCCGTCAGCCGCCGGGGGCGCTACAGTCTCCAACATTTACCTAATGTGTATTGTTGGCTTTAGACCCCTCATAGTTGTACTATTTTGGGGCAGGAAAAGTCAGTTTGCAGAACCATCCTGTTCATGTTACTCACTGATTCTCACTTGTTGCCTCATTTCAGGCCAAACAGGAGATACAGAGCAGAATACCGAACTTACCAGAAAGCAGACAGATCAGACCCCAGCCGGGTGAGATGGGCGTCCTCTGATTATTATCCAGATTACTTTGTGCATATTATGTGACAGATACCACAGTGGGGCAGTGGGGTCTTATTGACTACAACGGTCACATGATGCAACCAATGTGGGGGTCACATTGTTTTTTCTTTTGCAGTTGATTACATGTAAATGCTGCTTGGCTTTTGCCGATTTTATTGTGTTTTTGTTCACTTTTTGTTTTTATTTTTGTGTTAGGTTTCTGCATTAAAACTCGCACATCCAAAAATACCGAAATCTTTATTAACATCTGCAAGTCGAACCAGATCCCAGCGCCCCCGGACCTGATGGAGCAGGAGTTAGTCAGCATCCTGGAATCTGATGATCCCTCCGGCTATCGAGTCCCCATGAGCCTTGGAGAGCCCCACGTTGAAGTTGATAATAGTACGTTTTTTTGTTTTTTTTTATTTAATACAGCGCGTCTCTTTTTAAAGGGGTAGTCCAGAGATATCCTTAAAGGGGTTAAAATAGCAAGTATTACAACTTACTAATCCTCAATGGTCAAAGGTGCCATCTCCACAGGTTCTGGTAGGTCCACTTCAGTTTGACATCTTGTTGTTGACTTTTGAACTTTTTTGGTTTAGATTTGGGACTTAAAGGGATTGTCCACTACTTGGAGTCCCCTTTAAGAACTTATACCACTTATTCATAGCAGCCCTACTAAGGTCAGTGGGTGAGTCGGCACCGCAAAGTATCTAAGTCCTGGTGCACTTTGTCCTACAGGTGGAGGCGGCTGCACGGCATACGACATAGTGATTAATGGCACCTTCTTTGAGAAAATTAAGGTAACTGCAATTGCTTATTCTGACATACGAGCTGTCTGCTCTCCTTTGTGTCAGCTCCTTACTTTGTATTTTTTTTTATTAGAATAATGAGCTTTTCAGGGAATTTTTTATCACCGTGGCCATGGATGGACAAGAGAACAAGTACGAAATGGAGCTGTCAAGAGGTAACGACCACATCACTGATATTTTCCTTGATTTTTCCATCGACCACACAAGGACTTGTTCCTTCATGGAGCAAGTTTACCATATAATATATTGAAAATGTTTATGTACCAACCTGTTGTATGGCACCGTATCAAATGCCTTTGAAAAGTCCAGATAGACAACACCAACTAAGTTTCCCTGGTCCAACCTAGAACTTACCTCCCATAGAATCTTTTCAGATTAGTTTGCAGGACAGATCCCTCATAATCATATGTATAGGTTATTCTTATTGAGGTGCTCCAGGTTAGTATCTCTTAGAAAACCCACAAAGATGTTGCCCACAGTACAAGTTAAACTTACCGGCCTATAAATTCCAGGCTCACATGTTATCCCCTTCTTGAATATTGGTACCACATTTGCTATGTGGGTGTAACGCTGGTGGATATAGACCCACTGCCCCACAGGAGGGTTGTGACTAGGTGTCTACTGGGTCTCCACTAGAACCTCTGGTGGTGAGGATAGACTGGGCTGCCGGTAGACACCAGGTACCACTTCAGGGCAGTCCCCGGGACTGCAGCAGCATTCCGGAGGTACCAGGGTACCAAATACAGGAGAGCTAAGATAAAGACTAGGTCAGACAGTCTGAGATCGGGGCAGGCAGCACAGGTTCAGGATAGAGAAAAATGGCAAGGGGTACAGGGGTTTTTGATACCAGAAAACTCTTTTAACGCTTGCAACCTCTGTTTCTTGACTGCAACTCAAACAGTCGAATCAGTCAGTAAGAATTTAGGGCACTTCCATTGTGATATTTTGCATCAGCATTTGTTAGCAGACGCCAGGAATGGATCCAAAACAGAAGAGGTGAAAGTGTTTCAGTTACTATTTTTCACTGTGTTTGTTCCCCTCTGGTTTTCAGCTTACAAATACTGATGTAAATTAGTGCCAAAAATACTCACTGTGTGAATGAGGCGAGGAAGCTGCTTGTAATACTGTAATAGAAGTCCTTATTCTGAGGATGAGTGCTGTAATTCTTGTCTTCTCTGCTCCATCAAACTCCCCAGAGCAGGGGCAACCCCTGGGGCAAAACTGCTGGCGGCAGATGTCCAGACGTATGACTCAGTGATGTTTGATGGACCCCAAATCCCAAACAAAATGAATCAGACACATACAAAATAAATACACAAAGCATTGCAATTAGGTGTCAAACGTTCTCAACTTTATTTAAATTTACATGACACCGAAAATGGCACAACCCTCGACTCACGAAGAGTCACCCTCCAGCGCTCAGGAGAGGAAAACCCCCTGTAGAGGAAACCTCTAGAGAACCATGGCTGGAGGGCTGCGCTTCCCTTGCGCTTAGAGAGTTAGTGCCGATATATGACGGAGTTTTAGAATTTGTACATATTTACAGAGAACGACATAACAAATATAGACTATAATTGTGATAAACTGGATGTGGGAGAGATCTGGCTGCGATATCTGTCACCACATTTATTGCTGGAACGAATTTAGTTGATCTGATTTCCCAGGTGGATCTACCACTTCTCCCTTACAGATCCAGCTCCGTCTCTCAAGAAGTTGGGTACTTGGTTAAAGGGGTTGCTCATTATGGATAACCCCTAATAGGATGAGTATCCCCTTCCCCTCCCAATTTATCACCCATTAAAGTCAAGGATCCATCCATGAACTCCCAAAGAAGAGCAGCTCTTTGTACATAGTAACAGAAGGGGATCCTGTTTTGGGGACCCCCCCTCTGTTACCTTCCCATGCCCCCGGGGTGTCTAAGAAGACAACCCCTTTCCCTGCTAGAACCTCCAAATTACACCAACGTTGGCACATTACGTGGGGTGGTCAAGCTCAAGGTCCTCAGGCGCATCATCAGTAATGGCGCTGATCGTGGCAGCGCGGCATTCTTTTATGGAATCTTCTTTATGACACTTGTTTATGCCCTCACAATAGTTGTCATGGTTACTACAAAGGCTATTACTGATGCAGGATCCAAGTATTAACCCTTTCATCATTGGTAATTCACTTTCATTATGGAGGCAACTAACTGCACTTGTTACCAAGCAGAAGTCTTATCATTACGGCTTCCCTTAGGCACCATAAGAAATACAGATTATAGAACATGCGTACAAGTGTTTCAGGAGTGTTTTGCACTTTTTAGATCCATAGATTGGGCTTATAACTAGCACTGTACAAAGCCAAAAATTAAGAGGAAATTACTTGTAAAATAATATTATAGGGAATTGCATTTCAAGCATTTTCCTAATGTGCATTCTACATACTTGCATAGTTGCATAGGTTGAAAAAGTTTGAACTTTAATGTCCTAGGTCTACCTCCAAAGTTATACATTTTCTATTACTAGATTATTTATAACCCACAATGTCATGTTTTGTTAAAAAAGTATCCAGCCCTTCTATAAATGCTGTTATACTATCTGCCATTACTATATCTTGTGGTTGGCATTCCACAGTCTGACTGCTCTATCTGTAAAGAATCCTTTCCTATTAAGTTGCCAGATTCGCCTCACCTCCGCTTGTTATGAATGTTCCTGGTGCTTTGTAAGGTCCTGGAAAGTGATAAGTCATGTGCCAGTACTATGCATTGACCACATATGTATTTATACATATAAATGTCTATTTATGAAGGAGATGATAATTACCCTTCATAGAGGTGTTATGATCATTCATAAATTGCTTTCATAGGTTTGATCTCCAGGATTAGGAGAGATTTGGGGTGTAAACTTAATAAACAATGAGTAAAACATCAAAGCAAACGAAAAAGGGTTTGTGACCCAAACTGGTAGGTGAGACCGGCTAGCCCCATATTATACGAGGTCACAACCAGGTTTCGCCTGAGGAGGGCAGCACTAATGAGTCCTCAGGAGCGCATAACCCTGAAATATGCAGCGATTCTACACTACCCATTATAAAAGGGTAATATGCTACTTACTACCATGTTTTAGCTAAGATACAAGGCATACTTGTAAGGAGAGATGAAAAAGGTGATGGGGAACAACATATAAATATACTGAGGAACGCTATACACTAGTGGCCAAAATTGAGTCAACACCCCCAAGATTTACGAATTTTTAGCATTTTGCCAATACAAATACAAATTTCATGAATGTTTTTGATTTCACAGTAAAGTTTTTAAGTAGAAATAAAATCTCATATAGAAACACAATATTAGCAGGAAATTTGTTCATTTGTCAACAAATTGGACACTATTGTCACTCAGATGACTGTGGGAGAAAAGCCATTTATTTGTCCTATTTTCATATCTAACACTAAATGTTATTACTCAGTTGGACAGCCCTTGGCCTTGATGACTGCCTGGCATCTACTTGGCATGCTATCTACCAGTTTGTGTAAATCAGATGGTGTGATGATATGAAGCCATGATTTGATGATGGCTGCAATGAGTTCCTGCTTGTGTGAAGCCCGCTGTTTTGACACCTCTCTTTTGAGGCGAGCCCAGAGATTCTCAATAGGATTGAGATCTGGGCTGTTTCCTGGCCAATTCAATAGCTGGATATTTTTGTCCTTGAACCAAGAGAGACATTTTTTAGCTGTATGGCATGGGGCTCCATCTTGCTGAAAAATAAACGGTGTCCCTTCACTAAATACATCATGTGCCGAAGGAATGAGTTTAGGCTGAAGGACTTCCTTGATGTCCTTTTCAGCATTAACTGTTCCTTCAATTACCTGCAGCCTACCACCTGCATCTCTGGACACGCAGCCCCCTACCATAACACTCAGAGGATGCTTCATGGTGGGTACTGTACCCTCTGACAACCAGTCCTCTCCAGGTCGTCGTCGAACGTAGCAGACACCGTCGCTGCCAAACATGGGTAGGCGTGTCTCATCGCTCCATATAACATTTCTCCATTGTTCAGTGGTCCATTTACAATGTTCTTTGGCCCACTGCAGACGTTTCTGACGCTGTGAGGCATTCAAAAATGGCTTTTACCTGGTATTCTGGCTCTTAACTCCGCTTTTACCAATCGTCGTCGAATCGTCCGATCGGACACTGTCAAGGGAAGAACATTTCTGCACAAAAAACGTGTCGCTCGGCAGGAAAATCCCCTTGATATTGCGTTTTTTGAGATTTTTTTTTTCCGTTCTTTAGAAACGCTGCAAAAATACTGAAACAATAAACATGAAACTGCTTCAAATCTGCAAGGATTCACTATTCCTGCTTTTCCTGGTACTATCAAACATAGCATTTTTGGGAACTTGGAGCTCTATATTACAAATATGTCCGTCCCTCCAGTTGAAAGAAATTAACATTTTCCTGGAGGGAAGTTTATATTTTGCATTATGTCAGTTTTTGTCTATCGATGATAAAGTGCAGTTTGCAGCAATTTTTATTGTGACATATACCCAAATCATTCACGAAAATATTTCACATTCAACGCGCGTCGGACGGGCCTGCGTGCTCTCACATGCCAGGGCTGAGTTTCAGTTCCAGTCCGACCCTGTTAATCATCTATAGTTTCCCTTCAGAGTGGAAAATGCTGAAAAATCGGAAGTTCCTGGGATCCATTTTTGAACAGAATATCAGAACCAAATCAAAACCGATGATTCAGGGAATGGACACAATGTCCCAACTCTAAGGTACAAGTCTATGGCATACAGTCTGTAAAAGACGACAGAGTAGGCTGCTGTTGAGCATCGGCGGCTTCTCTGATGTTCCTCGCTCATCTATGCAGTACATGGTCGGCCATTCAATTGATTGGATGTCTTATAATACCACATTTCCCCTAGGGACACAAAGTATGAAGAGCTCCACTCCTCCTGGTGATAGGTTATACCCAACAGATGGGGCAGCGCCACTCCTCGTGGTGATGGGTTACACCCAACAGATGGGGGAGCGCCACTCCTTGTGGTGATAGGTTATACCCAACAGATGGGGGAGCGCCACTCCTCATGGTGATGGGTTATACCCAACAGATGGGGGAGCGCCACTCCTCGTGCTGATGGGTTACACCCAACAGATGGGGGAGCGCCACTCCTCATGCTGATGGGTTACACCCAACAGATGGGGGAGCGCCACTCCTCGTGCTGATGGGTTACACCCAACAGATGGGGGAGCGCCACTCCTTGAGGTGATAGGTTATACCCAACAGATGGGGGAGCACCACTCCTCGTGGTGATGGGTTATACCCAACAGATGGGGGAAGTTACAGAATGGCTTGTTATGGTGCAAGAACATTGTGGACATTGTTTTTTTGGGTTTTTTTTAACTATTTTGCCTTTATGTTCTTTATTTTTTTCCTACAGACCCTCCCAGCTAATGTGGCACCCCAGGGGTCTGGTTTCCACAGTAATGTAATGTTATGTCTGAGAGCAGGTGGGAGGTCCTTTGGTCAGGGATCCTGTGCATGCCACACCTCCTGCCCAGTCTTGGGAGGGGAAGGACTTCCCCTATATAAACCCGGGGCTGAGGCAGGGTTAGAGAGTTCTGAGAGAAGAAGACAGGGAGCAGAGCTGCTCTATGGGCTCTGCTCCACAGGCAGGCCCTGGCTGGGGCCTGAGCCTGGAGAAAGAAGACAGAACAAGAGTAGAGAAGAGAAGCAGCATAGCAAGAAACATCAGGAGCTCTGTGGGGAGCAGTGTTACAACGAGTCAGGGGCTGGCAGCTGCAGAGCTCGCCCTGACTGAGAAGATTTCTTACCGGACCCGGAGTCCGAGGCTGTGGGGACTAACTCCTACCCAGCAGCAGAAACCGTCCGGCAGAGGATTTCAGGTCCTCTGGCCCAGAAGCCCGAAGGCACGGTCACACGCGTGGGACCAGCACCGCCATCGTGGAGCGGAAGCCATTAGAAGGCCCTGAGTCACCGGCCATACGGGTGAGCACCACACGGTACACTCAGGGACGTGGGCTACTTATACCCGCCTCTAGCAAGGTAGCCAGAAGAGTACAGTTAGTCTGGGAGGCCTACAACTCCGCCTGGCCAGGGGAGATCCCATCTGCTCAAGGACTGACCAGGCCCCAATCGCTAGCCAGTACTCCGGGAGGGTCTATCTTTGTCACCAGTAAAGACCCTGAACTACACAGTACCGTCTCCGAGTGGTTCCTGCTACCCCCATCATCCACGTCGGCTGCCCTGAGGCCATACCCCTCCCGTTGGGGGTTATACCATCCACGCTGCACAATCCTACCACCGGCCTCAGCGGTCTGCCCTGCAGCAGCAGCTCCCTGGCTGCACTCAACGGGTGGCGTAGTCATCTAACATCTACTGCTATAACATCGCCACTTAGTCTGACTCCCTGGGCATGGACCGGGTCACCGCCACGAGACTACAACCCTCAACAGATCCGGCTCCGGGTAAGCCCCCGTGTGCGAGACGCTACGCGACACAGCAGGCCCAGGGGCGCGTCAATTTTGGCGTAGTCGGCAAGATACGTGCCCGCAACCACCGGGTACTGCGTGCCTGAAAAAGAGACTTTTAAAACTTACCTGTGGTGAAGATTCCCGCCATCCGGCGCCATCTTCAGCCTTCTTCCCGCCATCGGTGAAGATTCCCGCCATCAAGCGCCATCTTCAGCCTTCTTCCCGCCATCCGTGGAGTTTTCCGCCATTGGACGCCATCTTGAGGACGCCGCGCGGGAAGAAGAGGGGCGTGGACTCCGAAAGCGCGCGAGAACTGAAGCCCCGCCTCACGTCCGGACGTTGCGTAAGGTCCTGGAAGGAGCCCAGCAGACGCCGACGTCACAGGAGCGCGACGGAAGGTCCTCAACCCTGACGATCCACTGCGGAGCCGCGGCCTACGGAAGAGGATCATCGCAAGGTAGGCCACGGTCCACTAGGGGGGAGGAAGATGTCGGATACGGAGGAGAGCTTCACTGCCTCAACCCCCGCCAGCGTCACCGCTGCTGCAGTTATGCCCTTCACCATGCCCTATATCCCGGGAGCAGCTTGGCTACCCCAGTACTCAGGGGAGTCACATACCCTGCATGACTTTAGAGAAAAGCTGGATAGCCTCTTCCAGGTGTACCCCCTCACAGAAGAGCAAAAAGTGAGCATCCTGGTGGCCCAACTAACCGGGGCAGCCAAAAGGGAAGTAAAATCCTGGCCACCTGGGAGGAGGACTGTCGCAGGATTACTAACCCGGCTGAGGGACACCTTTGATGCCCGCACCTCAGCCGAGATCAAGCTTAGATTCTACGGGTGCAAACAGCGGGCACATGAGAGTATAAGGGACTATGCCCTGAACCTACAAGAGGACCCGGACGGGTCTGAAGACTATCCTCAGGAGGAGACAAGGAGAGGACACCGCTGCTGAAGGGAAGTAGCATAAACTGAAACTGTAAATAGTTACTCGTTAGGGTACAAGAACTGCTGCTAACTAAAATATGGTCCCCGTTGGGACAAGTGTGAACTGTTTCCCGTGTGTCCCTATCCCTTACCAGGCTGAGGACTGTGAGCAGCCATTCCTTATTCCCACAGGCTGAGGACTGTGAGCAGCCATCCCTTATCCCCACTGGCCAAGGACTGAGAGCGGCCACCCTGTACATAGTTGGAGCGTAACCCGGGATGGACTAAAGACTGTTAAGGACTCGGGGCAGGACAAACCCCTACCTGGTTACGTCTCCCTGTTTTGGTGAAATGGACACCTTGCTTTTCTTCAGAGACTGCACCCGGTTGCGGACACGCCGTGACCATCTTTATGTGATTTTCTTGTTGTATTATTAATGTTTATATCTTGTTATGTTTTTCTAAAATTTGTTTAGTCCCGGAGTACTAAATTTTACTAGGGGGGAATGTGGCACCCCAGGGGTCTGGTTTCCACAGTAATGTAATGTTATGTCTGAGAGCAGGTGGGAGGTCCTTTGGTCAGGGATCCTGTGCATGCCACACCTCCTGCCCAGTCTTGGGAGGGGAAGGACTTCCCCTATATAAACCCGGGGCTGAGGCAGGGTTAGAGAGTTCTGAGAGAAGAAGACAGGGAGCAGAGCTGCTCTATGGGCTCTGCTCCACAGGCAGGCCCTGGCTGGGGCCTGAGCCTGGAGAAAGAAGACAGAACAAGAGTAGAGAAGAGAAGCAGCATAGCAAGAAACATCAGGAGCTCTGTGGGGAGCAGTGTTACAACGAGTCAGGGGCTGGCAGCTGCAGAGCTCGCCCTGACTGAGAAGATTTCTTACCGGACCCGGAGTCCGAGGCTGTGGGGACTAACTCCTACCCAGCAGCAGAAACCGTCCGGCAGAGGATTTCAGGTCCTCTGGCCCAGAAGCCCGAAGGCACGGTCACACGCGTGGGACCAGCACCGCCATCGTGGAGCGGAAGCCATTATAAGGCCCCGAGTCACCGGCCATACGGGTGAGCACCACACGGTACACTCAGGGACGTGGGCTACTTATACCCGCCTCTAGCAAGGTAGCCAGAAGAGTACAGTTAGTCTGGGAGGCCTACAACTCCGCCTGGCCAGGGGAGATCCCATCTGCTCAAGGACTGACCAGGCCCCAATCGCTAGCCAGTACTCCGGGAGGGTCTATCTTTGTCACCAGTAAAGACCCTGAACTACACAGTACCGTCTCCGAGTGGTTCCTGCTACCCCCATCATCCACGTCGGCTGCCCTGAGGCCATACCCCTCCCGTTGGGGGTTATACCATCCACGCTGCACAATCCTACCACCGGCCTCAGCGGTCTGCCCTGCAGCAGCAGCTCCCTGGCTGCACTCAACGGGTGGCGTAGTCATCTAACATCTACTGCTATAACATCGCCACTTAGTCTGACTCCCTGGGCACGGACCGGGTCACCGCCACGAGACTACAACCCTCAACAGATCCGGCTCCGGGTAAGCCCCCGTGTGCGAGACGCTACGCGACACAGCAGGCCCAGGGGCGCGTCACTAACTCCAAGCAAGTCCCTCATCTCAGAAGTTGAAAGGTTTGGGTTACTTTGAGGTTTAATGCATGCATTTACTTTTTTTAGAATCCCATCTTACAAAAGATATAGGATATCCAACTTCTTGGACTCCAAGAATAAGGGGGCTGCAGCCTGGAAGTAACCCCGCTGCCCTTTTTAAAGAATATGCTGGAGTGGGGCAGCTACCCGGATATTCACTGTGCAGGAGAACTGCAGCTAAGCCCATTCACTTTTCTGGATCTATGCTGTCGTTCCGCTGCACAGTGGAGGCCATGATGCCAATGTGCAGGGAATGACTGTGAAAGGGGCTGTTCCTCATTACAAGCATCAGTGCCACTTTATTATATTAGAGATTGACCCCAACAGATCATAAATTGATGGTGTACTCTTTAATATACTGCTTCCTTCCTTTTTTTATCAGTTCACCCGTGAAACCAGATTACATGATTGTGGCGGAACCTCCTGTAGGACACCCAAGTTTTCTGGTGGCTGAAATCTCTTTACCTAAAGTGGTGAGACCCTCAGATGTGGTTTAGGATTGTGATCTTTTTGCATTTCATGTGATTTCCAATAGTCTTCCCTTATTAAAAGTCTGTGCCAACCTCGTGCTACCAGTCCTCCTCTGCCAACTTTTATCATCACAGCTTTGATGTGTCCACAGTAGCCAATTGCTGGCAGTTGTGACACATTTGCTGGATGATGATGATATAATTTTTTTTTCATACCATGGTGGGTTGTTTGCAAGCTATTGGAATGGGAAAGAATGACTCTGTCACCAGAGAACGACTGTTCAAACCAAGCACAGACGCCCGGTGCTTCACAGCGGGACCAGTCATTTATATAAACCTTCCCCCCTGCTTGTTTCCCCTCCATCTCCACCATCACCTCTTCTTTGACAGTTCTGGCTTCATAGATCCAGAGAGGAGATAGAGGGAAAACAAGCTGGTGGGAAGATGTATATATTATACTAGATGGTGGCCCGATTCTAATGCATCGGGTATTCTAGAATAGGTATGCGGCCGACCGGGCGCAATGAGCAGAGCTGTGTTTAAATTTTGCGCCAAAATCGCTGATTGGTCACGGTTGCCGGCCTCGACCAATCAGCAAAGCGGTGTTAAAATTTGGCGCCTAAATCGCAGATTGGTCACGGCCGGCGGTCACGACTAATCAGCAGAGCGGGGTTTAAATTTGGCGCCAATAATGCTGATTGGTCGCGGCCAGCGAACGTGACCAATCAGCAGAGCGGTATTTAAATTTGGCACCAATAATGGTGATTGGTCGCTGCCGTGACCAATCAGTAGAGCTGTGTTTAAATTTGGCGCCAATTTCTCTGCTTGGTCGCGGCTGGCCACTGCAACCAATCAGCGAAACGGTGTTTAAATTTGGCGCCAATATGGCTGATTGGTCACGGCCGGTGGTTGCGACTAATTAGCAGAGCGAGATTTAAATTTGGCGCCAATACTGCTGATTGGTCGCGGCCGGCGACCGCGACTAATCAGCAGAGCGGTGTTTAAATTTGGCGCCAATATTGCTGATTGGTCGCGGCCGTCGACCGCTACCAATCAGCAGAGCGGGGTTTACATTTGGCGCCAAAATTGCTGATTGGCGCGTCCACCAGGTGCGAACAATTAGCAGAGCGGGGTTTAAATGTGGAACCAAGATCGGTGATTGGTCGCGGCCGATATTTAAAATTGGCGCCCAAATTGGTGATTGGTCGCAGGCAGCGCCCGCGACCAATCAGCGATTTTTAACACAAATGGACCTTTGTAACACCATGCGGATACTGTGGGGACATCAGCGGCTAGGGTGTGAAGGTAGACCGGGGAGCGGCGCTGCGGGTCAGGATACTTCTGCTCCGAGCGCCCGCTCATGTCCCGGGTTCTCCGAGCGGAAGTACCCGCACAGGCAGCGCCGCTGACATCCATGCGGCTAGGGTGTGAAGGGAGGACCGTGGAGCGGCGCTGACATCCAATTGGTCGCGGCCGCTATTTAAATCTGCCGCACAAATCGGTGATTGGTCGCTGTCTTGGCCCGCGACCAATCACTGATCTTGGCGCCAAAGTTAAACACTATTGTGCTGATTGGTCGTGGACGCTGCCCGCGACCAATCACCGATTTGGGCGCCAAATTTAAATATCGGCCGCGACCAATCACCGATCTTGGCTCCAGATTTAAACACCGCTGTGCTGATTGATCGCGGCCGATATTTAAATTTGGCGCCCAAATCGGTGATTGGTCGCGGTCAGCGCCCGCGTCCAATCAGCACAGCGGTGCTTAAGTTTTGCGCTAAGATCAGTGATTGGTCGGGTCCGAAGACCGCGACCAATCAACGAATCGTCTTGGTGAGGACCGGGGAGCTGCGCTGCCTGTGCGGCTACTTACGTTGCGAGACCCCGGGACATAGCGGGCGCTCGCAGCAGAAGTATCCCGACCCCCAGCGCCGCTCCCCGGTCCTCCCTTCCGCATGGAGGTCAGCGGCGCCGGCGGTCCTTCCACTGCTACCGGCCGGGAGATAAGCGCCTCGCGCCGCTCATCTCCCTGCTGCATCTCCGTCCCGCAGATGGGTCCAGCGGTAGGGTTCTTTCTGCTGTTGCCGGCCGGGAGATGAGCGCCTCGCGGCGCTCATCTCCCGGCTGCATCGCCGCTCCGCTCCGTCCCGCAGATGAGCCGCTAACGGCCGCCATCTTTTTTCAGAAATCCCGCGGCGCTGATTGGCCGCTGCCGGACCAATGAGCGACGCGGGATTTCCTGGACAGACAGACAGACAGACGGGATAAGACGATTATATAGTAGATTATTTAATTATATAGTGCCATTGATTCCATGGCGCTGGTGCATATAAATGATGTTATAATGATGATATAAATGATGAAAGAGGCTTGTTGCGATAGTGTAGAACACGCCGCTCTTTATTTTTTCTATATTAATGCGACATTTGGAGGAATCGCACAGAAAATGCTTTAAATGTATTTATTTTTTAATTTGATTTTTCTCATGTCCATGATTCACATTGCGTTAAATGAGGCATAATGAAGATTAAGAATGTTTCAGCTGTATCCTTCATCAGACAGGATAATGTAGCTTAAGGGGACCCACTTGGTTAAATATAGGGGTCAGTTCTGGTCTTCCCAAAAAGCAGATTAAGTAGTCACCACACGGGAATCTGGTGATTACTGGGTTTGCTTTTGGGGACCCCAGATTTCTTCATATAACCGACTGGGCCTTCTGCCTAATGAAGGCTACATTATCTGAAATTCTGGTACCATTCATTATGCCTCACTTAAAGGGGTTGTCTGGCACTTTAATATTGATGATCTATCCTAAGGATATTCCATTAGTATTAAAGTGGTGGACAACCCCTTTTAATGCCGTGTGAATCATAAAAAATATTTGAAGCATTTTCTGTGAGCAGTTACTCCAAGTGTCAGATTTAATGTATGAGACGTCTGGAGCTACACAGTAACTTCTAGTTGGCCACATATCAAGATAAAAGTTTAGATTTTTGTGCACTTGTTGGTTACAACTTTCTTTCCCGTACAGAAGCATTCAGCGACATAAGCGTTGTTACCACGCTGGTCTTCTCTTTACAGTCTTCTGCTAGATCTCGTGTTGGACTTGGGTGAAGACAGAATAGTCTTAGTCGGACGTCCCGATTTGTATCATCTAGACGTCTTCATTCCTTACAATATCATCCAAGAACAAAGTGGAGCTCAGTTCAACAAGGACAGTAAGGTGAGACAATAAAGCAAAGTTGGACATGTCTTATAGCCCATTCTGAAATCTCCTTCTTAAAGAGGTTCTCTGAGAAAATGTATAAAATAAAATTTTAAAAAATGTATACATTTATTTAGCAAAAATAAATTGTTTTAATTAGGGGATAATTCTATGTGAATACTTTTATGCCCAAGAATGGCAAAAGTATTCTCGGAGTGATACCTTTACTGGCTAACCAGAAAAAATATATATATATGCAAGCTTTCAGAGCACAGAGGCTCCTCCTTCAGGCAATATTACAAATGAATTCATAACATTTGTAATCCTGCCTGAAGAAGGAGCCTGTGTGCTCTGTAAGGAGATTTTTGTGTACTCATCGTCAAATCTCTTTCTCTTAGCCTCTAATTGGGGGACACAGGACCTTGGGTGTTATGCTGCTGTCCACTAGGAGGCGACACTAGGCTTAATCTGAAAAAGATTAACGGTGGCTCCTCCTCTGCAGTATACACCCCCTGACGGCATCAGCCATGTTCAGTTTTGTGCAAAAGCAGTAGGAGGAACGTAACATGAATAACATAATTATGCCTATAAGAAGGCTACCGCCCAGTGGAGAATGTGTGTCACTTCTCGCATCGCCTGGGCACTGCGGGTCCCCCCTTGGTGATTTACGTATGCCACAGCCGTGGCATTGTCTGACTGTACTCTGATGTGAGTGGCTGCCAGTAAATGATGGAAGGCTCTCAACGCCAGGAGAATGGCACGAATATCCAAGATGTTGATGGGCATGGTCGCTTCTGTTGGGGACCACTTGCCCTGTGCTCTGTGGTGCAGGTGTACCGCATCCCAACCCATCAGGCTCGCATTGGTGGTCAGAACCTTCCATTGACTCGTGAGAAAGGATTTCCCCTTTGTTAGCGAGGTTGGTTTGAGCCACCAGTGCAGGGATCTCTTGGTTGATGACGTCAACTGAAACTCCCTGTCGAGGGAAAAAGGATTCCTGTCCCATGACTTGAGGATGGCTAGTTGGAGAGGCCTGAGGTGAAGCTGGGCAAATGGGACCGCTTCTATTGCCGCCACCATCCTACCAAGGACTCTCATGGCAAACCGGAGAGACTGAGGGGGTTTGCGAAGTAGGATGCGGACCCCTATTTGGAGAGGCAGTGCTTTGTCCTTGGGGAGGAGTACTAGACCCTTGAGGGTGTTGGATAACATTCCCAAAAAGGTCAGAGATTGACTCGGGGTTGGTGATGACTTTTTCAAGTTGAGCCGGTGCAATTGGTATATGGAGGCATGCGTCTTGAAAGTCTATGGAGGCGAGAAATTCTCCCGTCTCCATGGACGCAATGATGGACCGAAGGGACTCCATGCGAAAGTGACGTACCCGTACTTATTTGTTGAGCTGTTTTAGATCCAATATGGGCCGTACGCTGCCTCCTTTTTTGGGGACTACGAATAGATTTGAGCAGAACCCTTGGAAGCGCTTGGCCGTAGGGACCGTTACTAAGACACCTGCTTGGAGAAGTAATGAAACCGCGTGGTGGAAGGCACGAGCCTTGGCTGGCGGTTTTGGGGGAACAGACAGGAAGAATCTGTTTGGCGGGTTGGAAGTGAACTCTATCTTGTATCCTGAAGACACTAGTTCCCTGATCCACCTGTCTTCTGTAATAGGCAGCCAGAGCTGGTGAAAGAGCAAAAGACGGCCGCCTACAGGTGGGGTGTCTTCCAGAGTTCGTGAGTCATGATGAGGAGGAAGTGCAAGACTTTCCTCCCTTAAATTTTGACTGGCCTGCCTTTGTTTGCCAGGTTTTGTCCGACTTTTGCGTCGACCTCGAGTTGTCCCAGCGTGGAGCGCGGCTGTTATTCTTTGCTGGTCGTGAGACGGATCAGCCGGAAGAGTTCCGAAAGGATCGGTAACGTGCCTGATTGCGCTTTTTGTAAGTGTGTTTGGGCTTCAGTTGGGGGAGAGAGATACTTTTACCCCCGGTGGCGTTGGATATCATTGTGTCCAACTGTTCACCGAAAAGCCGACCACTGAGGTACGGGAGGTGAGTGAGGGACTTCTTTGAAGCTGCATCTGCTTTCCATTCCTGCAGCCAGAGGATACACCGAATTGTGATGAAGCTATCCCGGCTGCACCCATTGCAGAATCCAGAGCTGCATGGAGCTTGTAATCTACCACGACTGCTATTTGGGCCGCTTGGTCCGACAGTTCAGGGGTAGGTATTTTGTAGGCCAGTTTGTAAATTTTGGGCCCAGGCCAGGATTGCCTTGGCAGCCCAAAAAAACTGAGGCGAACGTGAGAGCCAGGGAGGCCCCTGCGGCCTCGAAAATTGAACGGGCCATGCGTTCCACCTGCCGGTCTGCTGTGTCCCTGAGGGTTGAGCTATCTGGCAGAGAAAGTGCTGCTAGTCTGGAGACTGGAGCATCCACTTCAGGTGGATCTGTCCACTTTTTGGTGACCTCCTGTGGAAAGGGGTACCGCGCCTCCAGATATTTGCGATTAGTAAACTTTTTCTCAGGTTGTGAGAACTGCTTTTTAAGGATCGCCTTAAACTCTGGGTGGTCAAAGAACACCTTAGGCGGTTTCAGGACTCCTTCAAAGGAAATTTTATGTCCTGGTGTCTCCAGGGGTGGATTGGAGATGTCCAGCACCCAATGGATAGATGAGATTAAATCATCAACTAGCACTGTATTGCCCGGGCGAATAGGGATCAGGGACCCTTCGGTTTCCTTGTCTGAGTCTGAATCACAGATGTCTTCCGAATCCTGTATCTCGCTAAGGCGACTCCTGCTGGGAGAACCGGAGCGGAGACCTTCTCTGGTCGGGGATGGCTGTGGGGATCTGCGTTGTCTGTCCCTGTCAGGGGACGGTCTAGATGAGCTGTGAGTACGGTGTCTCACACTGGAAGGGGATGACCGTGTGGTATGGGATGATGCAGATGGGGCCAGCGATGCAGAGTGGCTTTGCAGAGGGGGCCAGCAATGCAGAGAAAGTTATAGACTTCACAGCCGAGTCGAGACTGTAGCTGTAATTTTATCCCACCTTAGTGTGCTGTAGTACAGCGCCGGTAAAATCCAAGATCCTGTGCTCCCCAGAGACCAGCTGGCGACCGGTATGTGAAGCGTTAACTTCCTTCCGTTCTCCCTCTGCTGGTTAATGGCCGCCGGAGTGTGGAGAAGAAAGGGGGCGGAGCGCTGGAAAGGCGGCCGTATTGCTAGAAAGCGCGCCCTTTCAGTTCGTCTCCGCCCCCTGTATGACACTGTGTAGTGTCATATTGGTCATCCGGGGGGCGGGGCGCGGAGAGTGGGCGGCGGCTTCAGCTAGGCGGTGTAAATTTAGAATGTATGCCCAAAAGGGCTGCAGGCCGGCGCGGTAGTCCGAGGGGGTACCGGATCCGAATCGGACCCCCCCCGGTTTTTAATGGCAGGAAAGGCGGTGGGATACTATATTAAAAGGGAGCCCTTAAAGGGTTCCTCTGAGGCACTGTAGCGCTGGTGCCGGCAGAGAGACAGAGCTGAAGCCAGCCTGTGTCTCTGTGTGCCCTTCTGCCAGTACTGTCCCCCGGTCCATCAGGAGTCTGCAGCGGAGCTGCGATTCCTGAACGTTGGTGCAGAGCGACAGCTACTGGGAGCTATATATTGCTGTCTGCACAAATCCTACCTGCGGTGTCTAAACCTAATGCCCCCATGAGGGGGATTGGGGAGTGTCAGGCAAAATGTATTTTTGTCCTAGTTTTAAAAATGAGAGATGTCTTAAATCTCCATCCCCTGCTCATTTAGAATGGTCCTACATAGAATTCACTCTTGCTTTCCCCAAACAAGGAATTTTTATTACCGCCATAAAACCTCAGCCAGAGCAAGCATACTGGTGTAAACTGGAAATTCCCTCCAAAATCCTATTGTCTAACTGTACAAACTTTTAATGTCGAGTTTAATAATGCACATGACTGTCACAAACACAGGGACCACATTTTTGGGATGTTCACCTTTTTCCAATTATGCCGGTATATCTTACATAACTGGGAAACCACCAGAAACCCAGGAAATGGGTTCTGATATTTGATATCCATCTTCATGAATATTGGTGACGGCAAACATGATGTATCCATCTTGGATGTGAGACCCCCCCATACCAAGATATGAAATCTGAAGGCTTTTTATGTCTTAGGCAGCTGGGTGGGTTCACAAAACCGTGTGAGGTAAACAACATGGGTGTCTCCTAGTGTTTTGGCCCCTTACTAAAAACCAGAACGGACATTTTACTTCATTCTTAACCAGGGACGTCAGACGCAAGCACTCTTCGCTGCATGGAGGAATCACACCTAGTTTCCGGGGAGCCGTGCACCCCACACAATCTGAGACCATCACCTCGTGGCGCAGGTTTTGCTATTATTTACCCCTTGTATTTTAATAACTGTTTTATGCATATATGTAAATTGTCTCTTTTATAAAATCTTGTATATCTTTTGTAAACACTGCCCACTTTCGGGAGTATTTCATTATTATTTACCAGCTTCGTTCTTCTTGTCCTATGTCGAGCAAACACGTTCCTCACCCGCTAATTCACGTTACCTAACAGGTACCCGATCAACCTGTTAAGCGATCGGTGGTGGCAGTATACCGGTATTTGTGATATTGTGGTTTGAGGGTGGCTGGACGGAGGTATATATACGTTCCTGGAAGGAACTGGTGGTATATATACGTCCTGTCACATCACGTGCCACAATAGTCGACATAAATTAGAGCAGCTGCGCCCGTGCTTATCCTCGGTCAATACCGTGGTTGACCAGCAGGATAAGGGGGCGCCAGAGGGCTGCAAGGTCTGACCAAGTGTTTTTCGTGACAGGGAGGGTGCTGCCTTCACAGTCAGGAGGCTGTAATCCTCCCTCGACCTCAACCCAAGACCAAAAGGAATTGGGGAAGGAGGGGGGGTCTCAACTTCGAACCAACACCCGAGGGGCTGGGGAAGGAGCGACATGGTAAGGAGACGTCTCGACTTCAACTGTGCACCCCTAGAAGGGGGCAGAGGAGGAGCCATGCCGGGGGTCTCTCCAGAGACCCACTTATCTTCATTTGCAACTCCATGGAAAAAGAAAAAATCAGAAAAAAATGGAGTAAAAATCTTTAGGTGTGCCTTCTTGCGACACTAAGCAAAAAACTGAACATGGCTGACGCCGTCAGGGGGTGTTTACTGCCGAGGAGGAGCCACCATTAATCTTTTTCAGATTAAGCCTAGTGTCGCCTCCTAGTGGACAGCAGCATAACACCCAAGGTCCTGTGTCCCCCAATGAGGCGACAGAGTAATATATTTTTTTCTGGTTAGCCAATAAAGGTATCACTCCGAGAATACTTTTGCCATTTTTGGGCATAAATGTATTTACATCAAATTTTCTGGCTAGCACGGTACCACAATATAAATTTGTACTGTACATCGCAATTACAGGATAATAATTGCTTATGGACATAATGGCCAACGATGTCAGCAGCCATCCATCCTAGATGGGTGAAGGTAAACTGTTTGAGACGGACATCTCTGACCTACCTGTCGGAATCAAGAATTTGCATCTATGTCATCGATTGACTGACTGATCACGTCCAAGAGTCAACATGCTGTAAACCTGTCATGATGAGTGAGCAGATAGATAAGTTCCTGTCAGGGTGAGGGGCAGCATCCTATCACAACATATAGTTGCCCAGAGACATCTGAATGCATCGGCTTTCCTTTATGCCATTCATCAAACATGTCGTATATTTTGTGTATAGCGAGTCACAAGCCTCGCACTGCTCTGCGTCTTATCATTGGTTCTATGAGCTGCAGTAAAACGTGACGTATATTCCAGGTGCTGACGATCACAATGCCGGTCCAGCCAGCATAGCGGTGGGCTCAGAAGATCAGCTTTGGAAAACGTTCCTCTTATATAGATCCTGTGGATCCTACTTACATTCGCTGCTGTTTACATTGTATGCTTACAATTCTATTTAGACTTCAATATGACTCCAGAATAAATTTTTGTCTTTCTTATACTTGCCGTATATTTTTCCCAAGGAGGGAGTTTAGGTATTGTGCTTTTTTCTTTTTTTTTTTTTATTTCTACTGTAATATTTCATAATATCTGTGAATAAGTCTTGAAAATAATTTGCATTGAAAAGGTTGAGATCCTCTGAATCTACATGGATTTTTAGGAATTAAAAATCTACAGCAGTAAATCTGCAGCAGAATTTAAATTTTGCACCATGTCTGGATTTAGTAGCAGCTGCCCCTTTAAATGGAATATGTCAGCAGGTTTTTGCTACCCCATTTGAGAGCAGCATAATCCGAGGCCCTGATTCCAACGATGTATCACTTACTGGGCTGCTTGGTGTTATTTTGATAAAATTACAGTTTTTTTTTCTCATGCAGATCTCTGAATGCTGAGCTCTGTATAATAACCCCACCCACACCACTGATTGGCAGTTTATATACAGTGTACACAGAAAGCTGCCAATCAGTGGTGGGGGGCGTGGTTGGACTACGTGGCAGCAGGTTTACTAGTCCTCTAGTGATAATCTTCTGCTGATAAAAGTGTGATTTTTATCAAAACTACAACAAGCAGCCCTGTAAGTGAGACGTCCCTAGAATCAGGGTCTTTGTCTCTACATCATGCTGCTCTCAACAACAACCAATATATAGTACATCCGACAAGGGGTCAATGTGTTAAAAAAGAACTTTATTATAACAATTTGGGTACATGGCGGCAAAAGAAAAGAGCACACACACATATATATAGTAATACCATATAATAGTGAGGAGGTATAATGTAAATATTTGAATTGCAGAGACATCAGGGCTGGATAGTAGTAGCTCCAATTGTGCTAATGCATACTGATAGTATATCCTAGGTCACATAGTAAAAGGATATAATCCTAAATAATAAAAGCCAATATAGGCATTCCCAAGATAATGACCTTTTGGTATATACATATATCAAGGGTTGTATTATATCCAAGTAGGTTAATTCCCAAGTAACAATAATGTTGCATTGGATTCATTCATACCTGGTATATATTGTCTGCACGTCTTGCAATAGCTCTGGGCTCAATGGTCCTACTCCTAGTGTGGCGCTCACCCCATCATGCTGCTCTCAGAATAGCCAAGAAAAACCTGCTGACAGATTCCCTTTACAAATAGCTGAAATGGCTCCTAGATACCAGAGAAGGAAAACTTTATTAAAACGGTTTTGTTTCCTAAATAGAAAAGCAAATTAAACACCACTGGATAATGTGGTGTGTGAAACCGTCCATTGGATTGCTGTTTCGGGTGGGCTCAGGAGCAGAGCCCCCATCCTACACAGCCGACATCTTGCTGTAACAGCAGCGGCCAGAGCGGAGCGTGAATCACTGCTGTTTAACCATTTATATGCCGTCAATCACTGATGACAAGTTAAATAGCGCAATCGCCGGTACGCTATGCAATGTTACTAGAATTTTTTTTTTTACTTTTCCATCTCCTTGAATTACTTGTTGTGGTTTGCGGATCCATTGACTGGCCAAGTGGAAGGGCTGCAGCCGATCATTCATGTACGTAGCAGATACACATTTCCATGTGTAAATAGGCCCTTATAGAAATCAATCAATAGAACGTATACCTGGATATCTAGGTTTATTCTTTGCATACATTTAAAGAGGTATAAGTCATGGCATATTACTAGGATGTCATTCTTGGGGGTCTGACAGCCTAATTTAGAAAGAAGTGGATGCATTATTTTCCCCTCACCCATTACAACACACCTTGAGAGAGGGATCCGCCCCACCAAGGACAGGAAACCGTCTGAAATAAAAGGGCGGTACCTCTCCCTTGCTTCAGTTGGTTTCCTGTCCTTGATGGGAACCTGTCTGAAGAAGGGTGTCTTCTTACCTGGGCCCGTTCCGGTGTGGAAGTGCGGGCACCTGCCTGTGCACCGGGTTCCGGGTCCCAGAAGCGCCGTCCGCGGTTCCCTGGAGCCGTGTTCGAGCAGGCGCATGCGGTTATGAGGGCTCCGGCTCCCCGCAGACCGCTGCGCTGTCCTCTCCCTGCCGCAGGCTCCTGGGTGGTCGCACGCTGGGAGCAGTGTCTTCCGGATATGACGCGCCTGACGTCACGGTGCGGTGCACGCTTGGAGAGGCGTGCCCGATGACGTCGGGGGCTGCACCCGGAACCAAGATGGCGGCGCCCTGTAAACGCTTGCCGGCCGTTTTTTTTCAAAGATCGGCCGGTGGGTGTCAGGAGGGGGGAGGACACATGGACCGGAGGAGGTCCGGATGTGCCCTATTTAAGGTGGGGGCCTCCTGACAAGCGCTGCTTATACTCAAGCTCGGGTGTAGCAGCTATGGCAGACCAGGACAGCTAGGTGCAGCAGCAGCTGACCCCTCCACCGCATCAACGCCAGCGGAAGAAGCAGTCGGACACCTCGCACACGGACAGCCGCTCCAGCAACCGCAGCGGCAGCAGGAGGAGTAAGGTGTCGGACGCTTCAGGGCCATCCAGAAGGGATTCATCTTATGTCCCGCCACAGCCTCAAAATCCGGTACCCTTTTGTGACTTCAGGGGTGAGTGATCTTCGTGAATGTCACTTAATAGTAATGGAAAGTTATTATGTCCTTCATTCCTTAGGAAGAAGAGTAGCGGCAAAAAGAACCCACTGGGTTTGTTCCTTATGCCAGGCCCCCCTTTCCATAGATTGGCAGAAACAGCTTTGTGCAAGCTGTATTAACCAAACGATAGCGGAGAGCACCCCGGATTTCGCTTCTAATTTGAGGTCCGTAATCCGTTCAGAGGTGCAGGATTCCCTGTAAGGCTTACTAAAGTGGAAAAAGAGATCCCATAAAGATATCTCCTCTGACTATGATTTATCCTCCCAGTCAGAGGATCTTTGCCTCGGCATCCTCCTCTTCATCAGACAGTGGTAGGCCCTGTTTCCCTATTGAGGATACTGACAAGTTGGTCAGAGCGGTCAGATCTACCATGGGGTTGAGGGAGGAGAAGGCAGCCAGGTCCCTGGAAGATATGTTCGCAGGCCTGGAGGAAAAAAAGACGCTCCTTTCCAGTGAATCCCCAAATTCAGACCCTTATAGACCTGGAATGGAGGAAGCCGGAGAAATCAGGAGTATTGTCCTCATCCTCTAAAAGGAGGTACCCCTTCGAGGATAATGTCTCTGAGTCCTGGGACAAAATTCCTAAAGTTGGCGGGTCTGTCGCCCGATTATCCTAAAGATCGTCCCTACCCCTGGAAGATTCGGGCAGTCTAAAGGATGCTCTGGATAAGAAGGCAGATTCCTTCCTGCGTCACACCTGTGAAGCAGCAGCAGGGGGCCTGAAGCCAGCGGTAGCAGGCACTTGTGTCGCTAGGTCACTTATGGTGTGGCTTCAGCAATTAGGAGACCAGCTAAAGGATAAAAAGATGTCCAGAGATAAAATCCTCTCCAATCTGCCTTTGCTACAAGCAGCATCTGCTTTTTTGGCCGACTCCTCAGTGGATTCAGTTAAACTCGCTGCCAGGTCTGCAAATTTGTCTAATGCTGCCAGACGAGCCCTGTGGCTCAAGGGTTGCCCGGGAGATCTACAATCTAAGCATAAGCTTTGTTCTCTTCCTTGTGATGGTAAACTTTTGTTTGGCCAAAAACTGGACGAGTTTTTGGAGAAGGCTGGCGACAGAAAGAGAGGTTTCCCAGGGTTCACGGGGGAAACAAAAAGGTCCTATTTTCGGAAGAAGAGATTTAACCAGGGTCGCCCTCCGGGATAAAGGAAAAGATGGGAGCCCAGATCTAAAAAGGACTCTGGTTACATGCTTGGAGGACCATCCTCCAGTTCCAAAAAATCTCCCCAATGACGCGAGGCTAGAGGTCGGGGGAAGGCTTTCCCATTTTATCCCAGCTTGGGAAGCCATCACTTCAAATCCCTGGGTGTTGGATATCATAAAGAACGGCCTAAAGATACGCTTCTGTCAGGTCCCTCACCGAACCTTCATGATCACCTCCAGGAGGAAGTCCAGGGAGGAGCAGATGGCTCTAGAATCAGAGGTATTAGACTTAGTCAACAAGCAGGTCCTTCACGAAGTTCCAGTTTCACAATGGGGAGGGGATTTTATTCCCCCCTGTTTGTGATAAAAAAACCAAATGGGTCCTTAAGGACCATTGTCAACCTCAAAAGTCTAAATCAGCTGATAATCAACCAGACTTTCAATATGGAATCAGTGAACTCTGCAGTGAAACTCTTACACCACAATTGTTTCATGGCAGTCATCTACCTAAAAGATGCCTACTATCACGTCCCAATCCATCCAGACTACCGGAAGTACCTAAGGGTAGCCCTGTTCATCCAAGGTCAATTGAGACATTTCCAATTCACTGCCCTACCTTTTGGACTCTCGATAGCACCGAGAGTATTTACAAAGGTTATAGCGGAGGTGACAGCTTTTCTCCGAATCAAGAACGTGGTGATTGTTCCCTATCTGGATGACTTTCTGATAATAGGGAAATCGGAGGACCACTGTTCCTCTCAACTTTTAGAGGTCCAGACAGCTTTATATCACCTGGGGTGGTTAATAAATATTCAAAAATCAAAGCTATCCCCCTCAAGGACTCAGATCTTTCTGGATTTGACGCTAGATTCCCAACGCCAATCCTGTTTCCTCCCGGAAGACAAGGTTTGCAAAATAATCAGCCTGGTCTCAAGGGCAATAAGGTCTCCCGTGATGTCCTTGAGAGAAGCAATGTCCCTACTAGGCTCCATGACTTCCTGTCTCCCGGCAGTCAAATGGGCCCAGAGTCATATGAGGCTTCTTCAGTGGGAGGTCCTGTCGGCTCAGAAATCCTTCAACGGACATATAGGAAAAAAAACTCTCCGTCTTTGGAGACAGTAAACTCCCTCTCCTGGTGGACAAACAGGGAGAATCTGACCGCAGGCTTACAATGGTCCAAACCAGTCGACCACACAATTACAACAGATGCAAGTGGCTCCTGCTGGGGATGTCATCTGGCAGAGTTCTCAGTTCAGGGGCTCTTACTACGTCACGAAAAAGAAGCGTCATCAAACCTAAAAGAGCTTTTGGCCGTGGAGAAATCCTTGATAAGCTTCCTTCCCCACATACAGGGTCACCATGTCCAGATCAGGTCCGACAATCGGACGACAGTGGCATATATAAATCACCAGGGAGGAACAAGATTTCACTCCCTTATGGTAGTGGCAAACAGGATCCTGCATCTAGCAGAACAACATCTCCCATCCCTCAGTGCTCTTTTCATCCGGGGGTATAAAATTCAAGAGCAGATTTCCTCAGTCGCCACACTTTAAGACAAGGAGAGTGGCCTCTAAACCCGATAGTCTTCCAAAAGATTATCCAGATATGGGGGTCACCGGACATATATTTGTTCGCCACCAGGGCGAACAGGAAGGTGGAGAGATTCTGTTCACTAAATCCAACAGAGAATCCCTATGCTGTAGACGCTCTCCACATTCCCTGGAAGTTCAGGAAGGCCTACGCCTTTCCACCGATAGTGATGATCCCGGCAGTTGTGAGGAAAATTCGGGAGGAGGGGGCGAGGATAATCAGATCCCTGGGTCCTGCCTGACAGGCCGGACCTTCTCATCCAGGGGCCAATATTCCATGCACAAGCCAAAGGTTTCCATCTGGCGGCTTGGAATTTGAGAGGTTGTTACTGAGCAATAGGGGGTTTTCACCAGGCCTAGTTTCTACCCTGTTGGGTAGTTGAAAGCCCATAACAACTAAAATTTATTCCAGAATCTGTTGAAAATTCCTGGATTTTATAGACTCCCCATTGTCGGATAAACCTCCAGTTAGAGAAGTCCTAGAGTTTTTACAAAAGGGACGTGACCTAGGGTTGGCTACGGGAACACTTAAAGTTCAGGTGTCCGCCCTAGGGGCGATCTATAATTGTAACCTGGCAGGGAACAGATGGGTCTCTAGATTCATTAAATCCTGTTCCAGAGCTAAGCCAGTTCGGGCTCTTCCTCCCTGGGACCTGAATTTGGTTTTAAATGCACTCTCTGGCGACCCATTTGAACCCCTGCAGGTTATCTCTCCAAAGATCCTCACCCTCAAAACCATCCTCTTTGTGGCCCTAACGTCGGCCCGTAGGGTGAGTGACCTGCAGGCCCTTTCTGTTGATCCCCCATACACCCAAATTCATGATGACCGGGTCGTCCTGCGTACAGATCCATCGTACCTTCCAAAAGTTGTATCCAGATTCCACTGTAATTGTACTTCCCTCTTTCTGCAGTAACCCTAAAAACCCTGGGGAGGTTAGGTTCCAAAATCTAGATGTTAGAAGGGCATTACTACAGTACATAGACATGACTAGTCAGTGGAGGAAGGACAAGTCCTTGTTTCTGGCCTTTCAGGGGAGTAGGAAAGGTCACGGGGTATCAAAGGGAACTATTGCTAGGTGGCTTAGGGAGGCCATTTGTCTAGCTTATACATCTACAGGTGTTCCGGCACCGGACGGTATTAAAGCTCATTCCACCGGAGCTGTTGCAACCTCCTGGGCAGAGAGAGCAGATGTCTCGATTGACCAGATATGTAAAGCTGCTACTTGGTCTGCACCATCCACCTTCTATAAGCACTATCGGTTGGATCTATCCTCCTCTGACCTTACCTTTGGGAGAAGGGTACTTCAGGCGGTGGTCCCTCCCTAGGGTGCTCATATTTTCCAAAATTCTCTCAAGGTGTACTGGCATGGGTGAGGGGAAAACACCAAGGTTACTTACCGGTAGCCAATTTTTCCTGAACCCATGACAGCACCCGTAGTCATCCCCCCCCCCTGTCTTTCTCACGCCCTGGTGAAGCACTTTACATTTTGGGTGATATATATATATAGTAGGTGTTGGTTATGTGTCTAACCTTTTCTGGAGGTCCTCTCAATGCTCTGTAATCCAACTGAAGCGAGGGAAAGGTACCGCCTTTTTATTTCAGACGGTTTCCTGTCCTTGGTGGGGCGGATCCCTCTCTCAAGGTGTGTTGTCATGGGTTCAGGAAAAACCGTCTACCGGTAAGTAACCTTGGTGTTTTTTTTCACGCTCCCAATTTAACAATTTGAGTACAGTTAGATCTATTGGGTTTTTTTGCACTATGGGTGGGTGGTTGGGAGCACAGCTGTGCAGGAAAAAAAAAAGCTTATAGGTTCTCAATTCGTTCATTCTTGGGATCGGTGGCAGAACCAGAGGTCGGACCATCACCAATCAAGATATTATATCCCTTCACACTCATCATTGCTCCCAATTAACAATTTGAGTACGTGCATATTTTTTTAGGGTATTTTTGTGCAATGGGTGGGAGCACAACTGTGCAGGAAAAAAAAGCTGATAGGTTCCCCATTCCTTCATTCTCAGAATCAGTGGATGGAACATCGCCAATCACAATATTATATCCTTCTCACTAATCGTTGCTCCCAATTATCAATTTGATTACGGTTATACCTATTGTTTTTTTAGGGTTTTTTTTTTTGCACTGTGGGTGGGTGGTTGGGAGCACAGCTGTGCAGAAAAAAAAAAGCTGATAGGTTCCCCATGCCTTCATTCTCAGGATCAGTGGTGGAACCAGAGTGTGGATCATCTCCAATCAAAATATTATATCCTTCACATTAATCGTTGCTCCCAGTTAACAATTTGAGTACGGTTGAACCCATTGTGGTTTTTTAGGGTTTTTTTTTTTTTGCACTATGGGTGGGTGGTTGGAAGCACAGCTGTGCAGGAAAAAAAAAAGCTGATAGGTTCCCCATTCCTTCATTCTAAGGATCGGTGGTCAGACCATCGCCAATCACAATATTATATCCTGGCAATATGCCATAATATTATATACGGAGTTGTCCTCCTGGCAGTTGCCGTGATCCTCTATTCCTTACCTGCTACCTCTATACTGTATATGAAATGACAATATGTGAGAAATATTAATAATGTTGCTCTCATTTTCTAAAAAAAACAGGTTGGAACACAAACTCTCAATTAGTTGTTTTTTTATTTGTTTACCAATCTAAAATGTCCACTTTGAGGCACCAGAGATAAATGCTGGCATATAATGTACAATGCTCCCGTCCCTAGCAGTTGGCGTGTATCAGGCGACATCGCAGGATCTTCAAGTAGCTGTCAATCTTGTGGGAATCTCTGCGGAAACAGTGAAGCAAGTGGTAGACGGGGAACACGTAGGAATCGCCCTGTGGTGCCGTTACATCGATTGGTCCAAACCACTGGGGGTAAACGTGTTCTAGATCAGTCAGCATCTGCAATAAACAATGGGTGAATGTGGGTGTAGAATTTGGTTGGAGTAAAGGTACAATCTAACACTACAATTATCCAAACGTTGTGCCTATTACAGCATTACCACCAGTCACAAGCAAACTCAATATCTTCCTAAAAGGAAAAATATTGTGGATGGACATGCTTTCTAAAAGGGAATCTGTCAGCAATATGATGTAGGTGCTGAGACCCTGATTCCAGCGATGTGTCACTTACTAGTCTGTTTTTAGCTGTTTCGATACAATAAGTGTTTTATCAGAAGGAGATTATCACTACAGGACTAGGGGTCTTGTGCTTCCTAGTCAACCTGCTCTAATACAATCAACAGTGATCGTATCAAAATGACAGCATGCAGACCAACAAGTGACATATCGCTGGAATCAGAATTTCTGCCCCTACGTCATGCTGCTCTTGGATTACATAAAAACCTGTTGACAGATTCCATTTAAAGAGAATTTATTGTTACACTTATTGCCGCTTCTCAGCAACTCTACTTTTTACTTAGTCAGTTCCGCTTTGGTTTATACTCGTACCATATAGCCTAAATTCATGACCTACGTGAAGGAAGAGAGGATGTGTGTGATAATAATGCTGCTTACTCTTCCAGAGATCCTGTCTATTCCTCCTTGAAGAATCCTGGTGTGCTCCTCAGCTTCTGTCACTTTTTTCTCCATGTTATTTGGCGCCCCCATGGACAAGTACTGCAGGGGTTGGGTCCAAGAGCGCAATCATTTCTTTCTAAGGCTCAGCAAGTCTTCGTGCTGTGGAAGCAGTAGACATCAGTTAGGAGGGATATCAGGCTGAGAACATATAGAAAATCATATGCCGAAAAGGGAATGTACCAGAAGTTGTGGATGCAAGAAAATGCCCATGATTCCACTCCTCCGGGTCACACGAAGTGATGCAATACCCAGTGGTTGGTTAAGAATCCATTTATTTAGAAGCTAAAATAAGAGGCGTTTCCTGGACGTCCTGTCCACTTCATCAGTGCATAGCTTGTGTCCGGTATAGCAAGGAGTGGACATATATATACAAAAAATGTGAAAACAACTGGCGCCAAAACAATGTGGCCGTGAAGGCAGAAAAATACAATCAATAAAAAGGCAGAAATTTGAGTATCCATCAATGTATATATGCATCGGGAATAAAATATTGCTAGCATGATTAAAAATTAATTAAAAACCGATATAGTTCAATGCAAAAAAAATATAATAAATAATTAAAATATATATACAATTCCTGAAGCAGGAATTGAACCTGGTGTATTGCAATCAAATGGATCATGTTTAGATCTTAATCATGGTACAACCCTCTAAGCCACGGGTGCTCATGTATATTGTGATTGATCTTGTTCTGATAGGAGGTAATAAACGGATATTAGACGATATATCTAACTTATACCTACATACTAAACAAAATAATTTTAATTCTTCTTATAATAGAATATGTGATCGTATCGGCAACATGAATAATTTCTTTAGGAGTGTGTCCGTATTATCGGTGTAGTACTAGAGAATAGTCGTGCGCATTAATGTCCACTAGGTGGTATGATGAGCACTGAAAGTGTCCTAGGGAATGGTGCAGACTACTGGGAACAGAACGCAATGATCATAAGAAGAAAGGAAACTGAACTCAGTGAAACCCTGGATCGGGACAGTGGATCAAGAACAAGCCAAGACACATGTTCCTGACCATGTAGAGGTCAATTATATTTGTCAGTGCTTTCAAATAAAAACCTCTGATATTTCATTGAGACCCCAAGGTTTCCAAGTATTTAGTTGATCTATCCAGTATATCTCTTTCCTATTGAGACCCTGAATTCTATTGGGAGTGGTGCATGGAATATGCTCTATGGGCAGGATTTTAAGACACCCAAAGTCTTTATTGTGATGGATTGCCATATGTCGTGATAAACCATGTTTTAAAAAACCTGTAGCGACATTATGCCTATGAGAATTTAGTCTTTTATGAAAGGGTTGCATAGTTCTACCGCCATATTGCTTGGGACATGTGCATTCAATCAGATATATGACAGAATCAGTGTCACAGGACATATTACTATTTATTGTGAAGCGTTCATTGCTTGATGTGGATGCAGAAGTGTCGGCTCCATGAGTAATATTCATGCCGCACATGCCGTTCTTTTTGCCACATCTGGTGATGGTTTTATTCTTATTATTGATCTTGCTACAATCTAGAGTAGAAAGGGTGTGTATCCTACGGGGGGCTCAAATGTTCCTTAGAGTGGGGGCTCTCCTATACACAATGGAGGGTTTTTCTGGGATAATCTTCTTGAGTATCGGATCATTTAACAGAATATGCCAATTCTTCTGCAGAATATCTCTAAATGATTTATGCTGAAAATTCTATGTAGTGATGAATTTTACACAGCGCTCATAGGACATTTTATCTGAATTAGATTTTAATAGAAGTGAATTCTGGCTACAGGTGTCCCTTACCCTTTCACATGATTCGCCAACAAGATTTTTGGGATAGCCCTGTTGTAGAACTTTCTGTTTCAGCATACCTGATTGCTCTGAAAAATCATTTTCAGAAGTGCAATTCCTTCTGATCCTCTGAAATTGATTAAAAGGAATATTACGCAGCCATTTCTGGTAGTGGCCACTGCTGTAGTGGATGGAACTATTCGCATCCACTTGTTTAAAATAAGTCTTGGAGCAAATCCTATTGTTCTCTATAAATAAGGTCAGATCCAGAAAATGAATACTGGTGTTATTTGTATCGGAATTGAAGGAAATACCCCAGCAGTTGTTATTTAGAAAACTGGCAAGGGCTGAGGGTTCTGCGATGTCCTTATTAAGAATGAAAATTAAGTCGTCAATGTATCTTTTGTAAAATATAATGCCTTCCCAAAATGGACCCCCATAGATGAACACCAGTTCAAATATGCCCATGAAAATATTAGCGAACGTAGCTGCGACCTTTGACCCCATCGCGGTCCCTTTGATCTGATGGTAAGTGTGTTGGAGGAAAGTGAAATAATTGTTATTAAGGATGAAAGATAACCCAGATAGAATAAATGATTTGTGGGAGGACGACAGGCCGGTGTCTTTGGAGATCATATGTTCAACACATAATAAACCAATTTCCCAATCAATATTGGTGTAAAGGGATGTAACATCAAGGCTTAAAAATACAAATGATTCTTCCCATTGGATGTCCTTAGTAAGGTTGATGAGGTGGCTGGAGTCACGAAGGTAACTCCTCAACCTTTTAACATGGGGCTGAAGGAGAACATCAATGTACTCTGCATGTGTTGTAGATTGGCCATGCAATACACCAATAATATCACATGATCACGTTCTGTACGTGGACCGGAAATACATGTCCCACTGAGCACAATTCCCAGTATGTTGTATAGGGGGCGCTGTGCCAGGCCAGGATTTCCCCTCCTCGATGCAGTGTCCTACATCTTCTCCAGTACAGCTGCTCACAGATTAACCTTGGAATAAACCCGCAGCGTCCCTAATCCCTCCCCACTCACAATGTCGCTGATTACTGGACACACGGTCCCGGGATGGACGTCGTGACTTACCAGGGTCAAGAATCAATGGAGAAAAGACGACTTCATGGGAATGGGACCTGTTGTTAATTAAGTGCCAGGTTTTTATGTTTTGTTTGTTTGTTTTTTTTACGTATTATTATCTATATTAAAGTCTTGCAAATTTTCACACTGGCAATCATTGTACAGGAGGAGGAGGAGAAGGTGAGCTGTGACATCACCTATTGTGAATGGTGGATCCTGTGTTACCTATGTGTGAGTGTGACGCTGACCGGCCGTGACGCTACTTCTGGTTTGCCGGCGGGAATGCCGCCGCATTCAAACCGCTGCCACGACTGAACTTGCACAACTATAAAAAGACCACATCTCCCCCTGCCACTATATTTAACCCCCTGGAATAAGCTAAATTGCAAAACGCGCGTCAGGGCCTGTACCACATCTTCAGGTAGTATCTCTTACTCTCTGCACTATGCAGCTATGTATTAATCTGTTTTAATTTCTACCCTGCCCAGTACCTTTCTGCACTATATTCAGCACGTTTTTCTTAAAGCTATTGGTCTCGCGACCTATTCTTATGAATTTACAGTATATATTGCTCAGACCTTATTTGTGTCTAGCAGGATTGTTTTCCGCTTAAGTACATTGCTATGTCCTCAATATATGTGCAGTCTGGGTACTCCACTGTGTAATTATCACACGATGTTAAGCACTTTTCTATCCTTCTACTTGTAGTTCTAAAAATGTAATTATTGTAATTTATGCTCATTATTGAATCATTGGTTGCATACCATTTCTTTGCAGGAATTTTTCCCCACTCTTACTGGACTTGTTCTCCGTGAAATACGTCTTAGGGCAGCTTATACATGCAAACTTTAATAGGAGTTGTTAATAGAAAATGAATTAATCTGTGCTGCTATAACTATACACAAATAGTGCTTTGGCTCCTCCATGTGGATCAGTTTGGTACTGCCAGTGGATGTGATTAATCCTGCTTGGTTTCCCCTTGTTTTAAGTATGTTTTATACATCTTGGTTTTGATTAATAAAATACTGTGTATGTTGATTCTGGGTGGCATTTGTTTCCATTCCTTTATAGGTTTTTGCAATTATTTGGAGGTGCCATGACAATATGGGCCGTTTCTAGGTTAAATCTATTTGGAAGAGAAGCCATTGAGGTGACCATATCAGTTGTCACCCAGCTTTCCCAGGACCTGATAAATCCAATGTCCACTGAAAGATTACATGTGCTGAAGATTATAGATGTATAATGGCAGCATCTAGTGGTCAAAGGCGGTATTGCCATTATCATATACTTAAGCCTCATTTACACTTTGCAGTTCAGGACGATCAGGTTACGTGTAAATTTGATTACATTATTCCGAAAGTGACCACTCACCCGTTGCTGGATTCTTAGTAGCGTACGTCTGCCTTCCATTCGGTTTTATCCATTTGCCACCGATAAAATGACCAAAGCTTCGTTCGTGACTGTCAAGCCAGGCCTAGAGAGGGAAAAAAACAAATAAAACCATAAGTATAAAAAGATAAAAATAAAATCATAAAATCAGGGAAAAAAAAAAAAGACTGATAATGAGAAATCAGGCCTCGCTCGAGAGGCGGCGCGCACTCACCATTCGAGAGGCGGCGCGCACTCACCGCTCGAGAGGCACTTACGGCCAGTGGTGTTGTCACGCCACTGATTCCAGCTGTGCTCTTCCCCATACTGGAGGAAAGAGCTTGTAAGCGCTGCTCTCTTTGCCTTGGAGATCAGTCACCAACGATAGACTGCAGCGGTATCCGGTATCTTAGACAATGAGCCATTAACTATAGAATTAAAAATCCAAGGGTATTTAGCAAAGTTACCCGTTATCAAGAGGACTTTGACATTTTTTGGCCATTGATCATGATGAGAAAAAGCGTTTATTGCCCGCCTTTTGATGGAAACCACGCTTAGAAATGACCAGAGAGGGATTGTTTGGTTTAAAATCTTCTATTGTAAAAGTCGTCTCAAAAATCAGTAATCCACAAGTGAACCCCATGGCAAGTGCTCACTTTTCCTGCAGCGCCACCACAAGCAAGGTGAAGAATTGCAAGTGCTATGTGCAAATGCATATAAATCAATCACATTAGACAAGGTATAGTGCACAGGATTACACATCCAATATAGTCACAAAGAATATAAAGTGCTTATAGTGAAATAGGGAGCAGCAGGTATGACCTGAGTTTGAAAATAATGGCCCCAACGCGCGTTTCACACGATGCCTCTTCCAGGGGGATGGGTATCCTCCCATTTATTTTGAATGATGCTATTGTGGACTTGCTAGCTTTATATGTATAGACGCTAATACCATTTGGAATTACTTAGAACTACTGGCCTATGCATACGCTGCTAACATATGGAGCTTACTCTTGATTTTCACTATAAACTATAACTACTAGTGAACATCAGCTCCCTCCAGTGGTATAGTTTGATATGATCTTTTTTTTTTTTTTTTTAAATTTTGCTAGTTATTTTCCCTTTTTAAAAATATGTTAGCTTTTTTTGGTAATAAAGATTATTACTTCTATGCTACTGGCTGTTTGCTTCCATTAAATTTGTAGGTTGTTGTTGTTTATAGGGAGGTGCCGTATATACTAATTGTGCCTGTAAGTAGGCTTAATGCTCTTAAAATGAACAGGCTGAGCAAGTGACGCACCATGTACTTGACAGTATTACAGCTCCTAGATACGTGGAGCCATCATGTGGGACAGATAGATTGTGGATTACAGCCTCCAGTGATATGGGGGACACGCGCGGCTCGGTCTTATCTTTAGGTCTCTTACACTCTGCAATCACCGAAAATCCACCAGACTGTGAAGGTCAGTGATGAAATACCATGAAGTGCAAACAGATTTTCAACTCCTTCATTCTGATGTTCTTGGGGGTGATGACCCACCGGACTGCGGGGGAGTGACCCCATATAATGAGAGGACAAGGCCAAGGAGGAAGACACAGTGTGTACAGATCATGGGGACTTATCAATGATACCGGGGAGAAAAAACATGGACCAGGGAGCAAGATTGTGACCACTGTAAAAGTCAGCATATATGCAGAGTTAGAAAAAGTTTATTTTTTCAGTAGGAAAAGTTATAAAACTTTTTAAATCACTTTATCAGGGAATTTGTCCTCATTCCTGTAAAAAAAAAAACCATGCTGGACAAAATAAATGAAAAAAAAAATTGTATTTAAATTACTATTTAAAGGGAATCAGAGCAGCATGATGTAGGGGCAGAGAGTCTGGTTCCAGCGATGTGTCACTTATTAGGCTGTTTGCTGTAGTTTCAATTCAATCTGTTTTATCACTTGCACAGCAGTCCAGTTAATTTGTAACTCCACCACTGATTGGCAGTTTGCTGACAGTGTACACAGGAAGCAGCCAATCAGGGGTGTGGGCGGGGTTATATACGGCTCAGCATTCCGAGATCTACAGCAGAGAAAACAGGGATTCTATCATAACTGCACCAAGCAGCTCAGTAAGTGACATCACCGGAATCAGGGTCTCTGCTCCTATATGATGCAGTCCTCAGATTACATAGTAAAACCTGCTGACAGATTCCCTTTAAGGGTAATCTAACAAAAAAAATCTTCATTGTGGCTGCACTGGGACAAGCATATTCATAAAATATTTGCCTTAAAGAACTGAAGATTTTTTTTTTTTTTTAGCTTTGAAGCTGCAGATCAACTTCAGACAAAGGGTTACAAGATGACGCTGGGCTCCTGGAGGCACGAGGATCCTGTTAAAATGTAGCCTGCACTGACTAACAAGAAAGGAACCTTTGTCCATTCCCGGTCATTGTGATGTATAGGGAGCCATGTACACAGGGGAGGCCGCGGCTCCCAGCCAATCCCTGCAGACCTGGGGGGCGAACGCTCTCAAGTCGCCTCCGTCACGCACTGCTATACAATACAGGAGCAACAGCGTTAACTATTTGTGGACGGATTTCAAAATTTTGAAAAACTTGATCAATTCAGGGCCCCATAGAAGGTAAAATCATTATACACTCGCCTCCCGCAGCCGCACCGCTTCAGCATTGTCAGCGCTGCTGCTACCAGTAGTGTCAAGTGACCACTGCAGCCAATGAGCCGTTGCTGATCAGCTGCAGCGCATCAATATTCCGTAAAATCGAACAAAATAGCAAAGGCTGCAGCCAGTCAATGGCCACTGATTGACAGTGTGGTGCCATGTAACTGCTGCTGCCAATCAAAGAGAACAGCAGCGCCGACAATCAGTGATGGAGGCATGGTTGGACCAGGAGGCACGAGACACCTCGTCCTGTAGTGATAATCTCCTGCTGATAAATCACTGATTTTAATGAAAAGGCAAAACACAGCCTAGTAAGTGACACATCGGTGGAATCAGGGTCTCTCCACCCTCATAGTGCTCTCAGATTACATAGCAAAACCTACTGACAAATTACCCTTTAAGAAAAGAGTGGCGATACAAAGTACCTATAAGACAAAACTAGAACTCTTCCAAAATGAAGAGAAACCCGTCAGCTGTTTTGGCATTCTCGTCAGTACAGGGCAAGGCTTTAAATTGGATCTTAGGGGGTACTGCAGACACCACTAGATTGTGAAGAGAAACATGCCAGCAATACTGAAGCAGCCGCCTATAAATGGTGCTTCAATCTTTTTTGAGGAGGCTTTAGCTGTACTTTATACTACATTCACTCACAGTGCACCCGTCTCCAACCAGTGGCAGTATTTTTGCCTTTTGGTGTATACCTTTTTTATCCCCAGGGAGCATTGCCTCGCTTTAAGACTCGGTGCATCAGCTGCTGTTGTCCACACCTTCACCACAAAAGACCCCTGTCCTGGAAAAATAAAGGGGCTCAGTTCCCTCCCCTTCTTTTTTTGACTTCCAAAATGCAATGATCTTGATTGGCCATTTTTTGTTTTTGGAATTAAGGAAGGAAAAGAGCTCACTGATACCAGAGCGGTCCTGTAATAAGAGTCCAGACCTCCTCTGGTATTAATATGAGCACAAACACTGCGCCCCTGCCGGAAGCTTCATGCAGCCGTATATCACCAAGCACAATGCAGAGTGTCGGATGGAGTGGTGTAAAGCCATCACCACTGGACTCTGGAGGAGACGTGTTCTGTGCAGTGACGGATCACACTTCTCTATCTACGTCTGATGGAGGAGTCTGGGTTTGGTGATTCCAGGAGAACACGACGGCTCCTTTCTGATCTTTCTCAAGGAAAGAAGATGCCTCCAGGAAGTCGTGTACAAGTCATGTGCAACAACGAAGAGGAACTGGAGGATTACACAGAGCAAAACCTTACCAAGCCATCACGTGAATCTGATGAGGGAAACAGTCAGCAATCTGTCCTCAACAACCTCCAATCTGACCTCAATCAACATCTGGATCGGAGGTCTACAACTCCAAGAAATGGCCACATCATGGCATGATGGGTGTTATAGTTCCCCAACAGCCTTGAGTTACATATATAGAGAAGGATTCATCTACTGTTGAAAAAAAAATCCCTTGGATCCTGAAGTTATTTTGTTATTGACTAATGAAAACTTTCACAAACATTAAAAAAAAAAAGTTTCTAAAAGTTAATTAACTTCTGATGCTTAAATGTTTGATCAAAATTTAAAAAAAAAGTGTTTTTTTCTTTTCTTTCTAGAAACAGCGCCACTCTTGTCTGTTGGCGGTGTATGGTATTGCAACCCAGCAAGATGGTTGTACGGTCTGATACAGAGTGCAATGTAATATTACCTGGTGGTAATATCCAGGTAATGGAAACGGGCTTTGTATATAGACAGAAGGTGACGATTTGCCGGAGACTCTCTCACACCATTAAGCCGCATTCACACATTGGTGTTTGTCACCTTGTTGTGCATTATCCCAACTGACGCACATTTTATGGGGCTATTCTCTTTTTTCGTGGACCGAGGGTCTGCATGGACCAAATATGGGAAAAGAACGGAACAACAAATAAATTAAAAATACTTTTTTTGTCACATTATGATTTATAAAAATAAATTAAAAAAAAATCACAAAAAAAATAAAAAAAAACTAAAGTCCCAGATTCATCATTTGTATATTTTTAAGTCACTTATTTATTTTTTTGTCTTATGGTCACCTATTTTCTTTTGAGCACGTGTTCAGAACTTTTGCCCAGAATAAAAAATGCTCTAATTTTTTTTTTCGCTATTTTTTAGTGCAAAAAGCCACAGGTTGCAACATTTCAGCGAAAAAATGCAGATGGACATTAAAAAAAAATCCCTCTGGGGTGGGAGATGGATACATTTAAGCAAAAACATCTGAGACCTCCAACCTGTGCCGACAATGGGAAATAAATAAATCAATTAATAAATAAATAAAGTAAATAAATAAAAAAAAATGGATATATAAAATAGACTTTAAAAAAGGCGCAAATGGAAAGAAAAATACGATTTCAGGAAACTCATTCACTTTGCTGGTCCTATAAAATGCAGCGATTTTTTTTTTTTTCCTATGGAAAAATTGCAACATGTGAATACGCCTTTAATAAAACTTAATTGACAAAGTCAGAAGATTGCAAACGCATATAAATCCGGATGCATTTTTTTTTTTTTTTTTTATTAGCGGGTTTTCCCAAAACTTGTGTTGTGGAGTTCAATATCCGCGATGTTGTTCGTTTATTTTAGGCGACCTTGCTGCAAAAAAAAATGCAAAGTTGCAGAAATCTTTCCGTGTTCACATGCTGCAGTTTTTTTATGCCAAAATACATTTTTTTCTGATTATTGCTGCATTTTACCCTTTATTTAATGCAGATTTAAAGCTAAATTTTAATGCAATCTTTTATCACTAAATTTATTTATTTTTTACCAAAAAAAACGCACTGTGTGAACAGGCCCTTACAGCAGACAAACAATCAGGCAAGTTTAGATTATTTTTTTTAAAAATGTCGCAATATTAGAAGAGCACAATCACTGCACTGAAAAAAAAGCGTCATCGCACGACACTTTTCCCATCAGTCTTGTGCACACCTGCAATTTGTAGCCTGCGGCTCTTACAGGTGATGCCGGAGCCCCAGAACACAGAGCAGCCCGCACTGACGCCTCACCTGCGCGACACTGGCGGCCTCAGGAGCCGGGCCGTACTGCATGGAGGTGAAGATCTCCCGCACTGACGGTCAGTCTGTCCCCGTAGAGGCGGCCATGACATTCAGCAATGAGTAACAGCCCGTCAGCCCAGCCAACCACAAGGGGGAGCTCTAACACCGCGGCGCTGCAGAGTACGCACGTCACTTCCGCTGGAAGAAAGTCATATTATTACACACTAACAGGATTGTAATCCTCCATTCACCGCGTCTGGTCCCTATAGGTGTTAGTGTAATTTTTTTATATCTGTAAATTGCTGCGTTGTGCTGTAAAGTACTGTGTGTCAGAAATAGTGAGGGGAGGGAAGGAAAAGGGTCAAACGGAAGTGAGTGTCCGACCCGGAAGTGTGCGCATGCGCGGACACAGCCTGTTGCTGAGGCGTGGTGACGCTGTAGCTGGGTGATTGCAGTCAGAGTAGGGTTGCATCTAGTTTGGAGTTGATTATTTGTGGTCCTCAAACAATCAACTCCATTCTAGCTGATTCACCATTGAGCCGTCTAGTTTGGAGTTGCTTTTTTGTGGTCCTCATTTTATCAGCTCCACTCTAGACGGATCACTACTGAAGTGACTGGATCGAAGCGGATATTTTGTGGTCCTCATTCCAGCATCTCCACTCTAGCTGATTCACTGGTGAAGTGACTGGATCGGGGGGATATTTTGTGGTCCTCATTCCAGCATCTCCACTCTAGCTGATTCACTGGTGAAGTGACTGGATCGGGGGGATATTTTGTGGTCCTCATTTTAGCAGCTCCACTCTAGCTGATTCACTGGTCAGGTGACTGGATCGGAGGGATATTTTGAGGATCTCATTCCAGCATCTCCACTCTAGCTGATTCACTGGTGAGGTGACTGGATCGGAGGGATATTTTGAGGATCTCATTCCAGCATCTCCACTCTAGCTGATTCACTGGTCAGGTGACTGGATCGGAGGGATATTTTGTGGTCCTCATTTTAGCAGCTCCACTCTAGACGGATCACTACTGAAGTGACTGGATCGGGGGGATATTTTGTGGTCCTCATTCCAGCATCTCCACTCTAGCTGATTCACTGGTGAAGTGACTGGATCGGGGGGATATTTTGTGGTCCTCATTTTAGCAGCTCCACTCTAGCTGATTCACTGGTCAGGTGACTGGATCGGGGGGATATTTTGTGGTCCTCATTTTAGCAGCTCCACTCTAGCTGATTCACTGGTCAGGTGACTGGATCGGAGGGATATTTTGAGGATCTCATTCCAGCATCTCCACTCTAGCTGATTCACTGGTCAGGTGACTGGATCGGAGTTGATCTTTTGATGATCTCTCTGCAGCTTCTCCATTCTAGACAGTTCAGTTTCTACACTGAAGTTCCTCAAAAAATCACCTCCAATGTCCAGAATGGAGCAGATTCCCGGATCCTCATAGCCTGCAATGTAGTGGAATTGGAATGTACACACATTGTAGATATATATCAGCCTTATAATTCTAATGATTTCATGTTTTTATTTTTTAAGTACTTGCTCAAACTGTTATATTTATTACGTATTTCCAAAGGGCAAAATTTTATTTTTTTCATAATTAATCGAACTTGCATTTTATTATCGCTTTTTGTAATATAAATAATCACACACAGCGCTGATCATTCAGTTTTACGTGGGGAAAAACGTAACAGAGCGCAGCAACAGAGTCCTCATAATTTACAACATTGTATTGGAGTGGATTTTTTGAGGACCTTATTTGAGCAACTCCATTCTAGCTGATTCACTAGTGAGCCGTCTAGATTGGAGTGGGTATTTTGAGGATGTTCCTTGTAGCCTCCAATCTGTACTGTTTGGTGCTGAGGTGACTGGAATCAAGTTTTTCAAAGAGTGAGTGGAGCTTCGCAGGGAGAAACATAACAGAGCGCAGCAACAGAGTCCTCATAATTTACAACATTGTATTGGAGTGGATTTTTTGAGGACCTCATTTTAGTAACTCTATTCTAGCTGATTCACCATTGAGCCATCTAGATCGGAGTGGATTTTTTGTGGACATCTTTTAGCAACCCCATTCTCTACCGTCATGGCCAAAAGTATTGAGATTGAGACAAATAGTAATTTTTCCAAAGTTTACTGCTTCATTTTTTGTAATGGCAATTTGCATATACTCCTGAATGTCAAAGAGTGATCAGCTTAACAGCAATTACTGTACTTGCAAAGTCAATATTTGCCCAGAAAATGAACTTTAACCCCCAAAACACATTTCTACATCATTGCAGTCCTGCCTTAAAAGGAGCAGCTAACATCGTTTTAGTGATTGATCCATTAACACAGGTGTGGGTGTTGATGAGGACAGGGCTGGCGATCAATCAATCATGATTAAGTAAGAATGACATCACTGGACACTTTAAAAGGAGGCTGGTTCTTGGTATCATTGTTTCTCTTCAGTTAACCATGGTTATCCCTAAAGAAACACGTGCAGCCATCATTGCACTGCACAAAAATGGCCTAACAGGGAAGAGTATCGCAGCTACAAAGATTGCACCTCAGTCAACAATCTATCGCATCATCAAGAACTTCAAGGAGAGAGCTTCCATTGTTGTCAAAAAGGCTCCAGGGCGCCCAAGAAAGACCAGCAAGCGCCAGGACCGTATCTTAAAACTGTTTCAGCTGCGGGATCGGACTACCAGCAGTGCCGAGCTTGCTCAGGAATGGCAGCAGGCTGGTGTGAGTGCTTCTGCACGCACTGTGAGGCGGAGACTCTTTGAGCAAGGGCTGGTTTCAAGGAGGGCAGCAAAGAAGCCACTTCTCTCTAGAAAAAAACATTAGGGACCGACTGATATTCTGCAAAAGGTACAGGGAGTGGACTGCTGAGGACTGGGGCAAAGTCATTTTCTCTGATGATCCCCTTTTCGACTGTTTGGGACATCTGGAAAACAGCTTATTCGGAGAAGAAGAGGTGAGCGCTACCACCAGTCTTGTCTCATGCCAACTGTAAAGCATCCTGAAACCATTCATGTGTGGGGTTGCTTCTCAGCCAAGGGAATTGGCTCACTCACTGTCTTGCCTAAAAACACAGCCATGAATAAAGAATGGTACCAGAATGTCCTCCAAGAGCAACTTCTCCCAACCGTCCAAGAGCAGTTTGGCGCCCAACAATGCCTTTTCTAGCATGATGGAGCACCTTGACATAAAGCAAAGGTGATAACTAAATGGCTCATGGAACAAAACATAGAGATTTTGGGTCCATGGCCTGGAAACTCCCTAGATCTTAATCCCATTGAGAACTTGTGGTCAATCATCAAGAGACGGGTGGACAAACAAAAACCAACAAATTCTGGCAAAATGCAAGCATTGATTATGCAAGAATGGACTGCTATCAGTCAGGATTTGGTCCAAAAGTTGATTGAGAGCATGCCAGGGAGAATTACAGAGGTCTTGAAGAAGAAGGGGCAACACTGCAAATATTGACTTGCTGCATTAACTCATTCTAACTGTCAATATAACCTATTGGTACTCATAATATGATTGCAATTATATTTCTGTATGTGATATAAACATCAGACAAACACTAATAAAAACCAGAGGCCAGCAGATCATGTGAAAATATAATTTTGGTGTCATTCTCAATACTTTTGGCCATGACTGTACAGTTTCGTGCTGAAGAGACTGGAATTGAGTTTTTCGGAGAGTGAGCGGAGCCTCACGGGGAGAAACGTAACAGAGCGCAGAGACAGAGTCCTCATAATTTACCACACTGGATCGGAGTGGCTTTTTTGAGGACCTCATTTGAGCAACTCCATTCTAGCTGATTCACCATTGAGCCATCTAGATCGGAGTGGATTTTTAGATGATCTCCCTGTAGCCTCTATTCTGTACAGTTCATTGCTGACCTGACTAGAATAGAGTTGCTGGAGCGTTTTCCTCATAGGATCAAATCCAATCTAGACCGCTCATGACTGAAACCTCCAGAATGGAGTTAATTCCAGGGTCGGTCTGGCCTGGCGGGAAATCGGGAAATTTCCCGGTGGGCCCCAATATGAGAGTGAGAAAATTGGTGGCGGGGGCCCTTTAAAAATGTGGGCCCTTTAAAAGCGCGGCTGAAGGAAATGTAGCGTCGCGCGCACTGAACATTCATTGGTGACAGCGGGCCTGCAGTGACGTGCATGCAGCATACTTACCACGTGAGTAGTCCCTGAGGATGGACTCTTTCTGGGTGGTGACACGCACTGCGCTCTGCTTTCCCGCTGGCTGGCAGACTGTGGTGTGGTGTCAGGTGACACTGACGCTGACGCCGCTCTCTTCTGGCCACGCTCTGCAGTGCTCTCTCTCAGCTCCGGGGCCGTCCTCCTATGATACGCTGGCGCCAACGAACCCGACGTCTCGCTCTGCTCTCCCTGCTCCCGGGCTTCTGATGTGGTCCCATCCCGGCTCCTTACCTGTTCTGGCCTACTCCCCTGTAGTAATACCTGTTCCGGACCGGGTGGTGGCACCAGCACCGGCGCACCGCCCCCTTCTCTCCTGCTCTGATTCTGGGCTTTTTTATACCGGTTCCGGGGCTGGATATGTGGACAGTGACCGTCCTCTACAGTTCAACTCTCCAACCTGGCCTGGAATTGGAAACAATAACTCCACCTGATGAAGGCAGCAGACCGCTGCAGAAACGCGTTGTGGGCATTAATACTTAAATAAAGAGGTTTGTTTTATCCTTTTCCAGCGCCTTATCCAGTTTCTAGCGCCCCACTGACCACTTCAATTTGCACACTGGAATTGGAAACAAGGCTGCAGGCCTACAGCTCTCACTGCTTTAATTTAATGTCAAAAGTACCGTGCCAAATATTCAATAAGGTTTTTATGAGTGAGTGTTCCCAGCACTGGCCAACAATAATATAATTTATTTTATACATTATGCATTGCACTCTAGGCCTCCTATATGACATGTAGATCATACTCTTGGCCTCCTATATGACATATACAGACAGTGTATATGCCATATAGGAGGCTGAGAGTGCGGTATGCATTTTATATGAGGCCTAGAGTGCGGGCCTACATGATGTACAATGCACTCGGCCTCCTATATAAAGTATAGACTATAGGAGGCTGAGAGTGCGGTATACGTTTTATATGAGGCCTAGAGTGCGGGCCTACATGATGTACAACGCACTCGGCCTCCTATATAAAGTATAGACTATAGGAGGCTGAGAGTACGGTATACGTTTTATATGAGGCCTAGAGTGCGGACCTACAAGATGTACAACGCACTTGGCCTCCTATATAAAGTATAGACTATAGGAGGCTGAGAGTGCGGTATACGTTTTATATGAGGCCTAGAGTGTGGACCTACATGATGTACAATGCACTCGGCCTCCTACATAAAGTATATACTGTTTCCACGGACCGTGTGTCCGTGGGCAAAACACGCTGACATGTCAGTTTTTTTTATACACTGCACGGGCCGAAAAACGTCCCGCACACGAGCACACAGATGACGTGCGTGTGTCGTTGGTGTGACACATACCGGCGCCTGGGAATTAGCGGTACAGTTCATGCTGTTCCCAGGTGCTTAAGGAATCAGCGATCAGCGCTAGCAAGGGACAATGTTGAGAGCAGTAGGTTCACCTCCCGATGTTGCCAAAACCTGTAAATATAAGAAAATTTAAAAAAAAATATTCACCTGGCTTGAGGCGACCACACACGCTGAGGAGCTTGACTCCCTGCAGCAAGCAGGCCCCTATGCTCACTGAGCTCAGCATAGGTCGGGGGACCGCTCACTGCAGCAAGTCATTCTCCTACGCTCCTCATCGTGTGTGGTCACTTTAAGCAAGGTGAATATATTGTTGTTTTTTTTAATTTTAGTATTATTTTTACAGGTTTTGGAGACATTTGGAGGTGAATACTACTTTCAACATTGTCTCTTCATTGTCCCTTGCTAACACTGATTGCAGCGCCGGCAGGGGACAGTGATGAGCGATTCCTTCAGCACCCGGTGCTTGGGAACAGCACAAACTGTACCGCTGATTCCCAAGTGGTGGTACGGTATGTGTGATCCTGATGGAGCACACGTATGCCACACTGACACGGATATCTCCGGTACTGTTTTTTCCAGTACCGGAAATATCCGGATGTATGAAAGAGCCCTATGCCATATAGGAGGCCAAGAGTTTGTATGTCACATTGGAGACCAAGAGTGCGGTATACGTTATATATGGGGCCTATATGACATAATAGATCACACTCTCTACCTCCTATATGAAATATAGATCACACTCTTGGACTCATGAATTATACAGTGTATATGTCATATAGGAGGCTGAGAGTGCGGGCCTATATGACGTATACAACACACTCAGCCTGATATATAAAGTATATATTATAGGAGACCGAATGTGCAGTCTGTACGTCATATAGGAGGCCGAGAGTGCGATATATGTCATGTGTGCGGTCAATATGATGTATACCACATAGAAGTGAAGTATGCCGCCACCAGTTCCCAAATCTTCCCAAACGGGTTTTTTAGCCGTTGGCTATCCACATCAGGAGGTGCAATGTCTAAATAAGCAGTGTTAATCAAATGTCCAAGGAAGTATGAAAAAGACAGCACTCACCAATGGATCCCAAAAAAAGATCCTTTTATTTCAGATTCAGCGTACAGACGTTGTGGCTGGTTCAGGGGTGAAAAGAGGACGACGGCCGTTTCGCGCACAAGCAGCGCCACTACGGGTCCTGTATAGTTCACTCCCGCACCCCTGAACCAGCCGCAACGTCTGTATGCTGGATCTGAAATAAAAGGATCTTTTTTTGGCATCCATTGGTGAGTGCTGTCTATTTCATACCTCCTATATGATGTATAGATCGCACTTTCTACCTCATATATGACAAACAGACCGCACTCTCTGCCTCCTATATGACATATACAATGCATTTGGCCTCCTATATTTCATTGCAGCCATTTGGTAAATTCTAAAAAGTTCATTATTCTTCTCATTATAGTACACTCTGCACCCCATCTTGACTACAAATTTATTGAAAAAGCACTTTACATTACAGAGGGGACTTGTACAGACAATAAAGACATTACAGAATAAACATAACTCAGATACCAAGAGGAGTGAGGGCCCTGCTCGCAAGCTACAATCTATGAGGAAATAGGGAGACACGAAAGGTAAATGATAAAATGTGCTTATATTGTATGATACAACCATTATACACTAAATAGGGTCTGCACATAACGCTGCATGAGCCGGTCACCAGCCAGTATGTGTATGGCCACAGAGGGCTATTAAGTGCATGGAGGGTGTGCACACAGACGCTACAAGGGTCTATATATGCTACTATATGCAGTATATAGTGTACAGACGGTTAGATAGTATGGTGCTGCGTATATGGTGTGGAATCCACATTCTATTCACTGCCATATCTATACATTATATAGTATATACACTGCTCCGCTCTATATTCCTGAACACAGTGTATATGTATATACTGTATAATGTGTGTGTCTGTATATATAATATATACATATATATTGCAGAGTACCACTTCTGTCCTCTATACTGGGTGTAATTCTCAGTATCTGTATATACACACTGCACTGGTAAAATAAGATGTAAAATAATAATAATTTGAGTGGTTTACCCTCTGATATGTACCACTCCCAGCATGCACCGTCAGATTTAACCCTTCCGGGCCTGCTGGGAGTTGTAGGTTTGTTACTGCAGGGATGATGCGGGGACGGGTATTGCATTTGAACCCACAGCATCAAGTCATTCACACTTTAAAGAGAACCTGTCACGTCCTAGCTGCCCTCTACACTGCCCCCATAGCGTTGGTAGTGACGCAATGTGCATCACTAGCAAGCTGTTTTCATGAAAATCGCTGCAGCTATAATGAATTTATAACGTTTAATATACTTATATCTAGGGCCGGCTCCAGGTTTTTCTGGGCCCCGGGCGAGTCTCAGTGGGCCCCTCTAACACATACCACGATTCATGATGCACAGATACCGCAGAGAAATCTATATATATAGTACAATGCAAAGATTTCACTTCTTACATTACATGAGTGATATCTACTGTAAATTCTACAATAGCTCAGAAGCCGGAGAATCCTCGCAGCACACAGTGCAGACCGGACAATATAGTCCTCCATACAGTATTATGGGCACCACTAAGTCCTCCATACAGTTTTATGGGCCCCATTATATATTGCTCCATACAGAATAATGACCCCACATAGTCCTCGTACAGTATAATGGGCACCACATATCTCCATACAGAATACTGGCCCCCATATAAGGCCGCATACGGAATACTGGCCCCCATATAAGGCTCCATAAAGGAATACTGGCCCCCATATAAGGCCCCATACGGAATACTGGCCCCCATATAAGGCCCCATATGGAATACTGGCCCCCATATAAGGCCCCATACGGAATACTGGCCCCCATACGAAATACTGGCCCCCATATAAGGCCCCATACGGAATACTTGCCCCCATATAAGGCCCCATAAAGGAATACTGGCCCCCATATAAGACCCCATGAAGGAATACTGGCCCCCATATAAGGCCCCATACGGAATACTGGCCCCCATATAAGGCCCCATACGGAATACTGGCCCCCATGTAAGGCCCCATACGGAATACTGGCCCCCATATAAGGCTCCATACGGAATACTGGCCCCCATATAACGCTCCATACGGAATACTGGCCCCCATATAAGGCTCCATACGGAATACTGCCCCCATATAAGGCTCCATACAGAATACTGGCCCCCATATAACGCTCCATACAGGATACTGGTCCTCTTATAAAGCTCCATACAGGATACTGGCCCCCATATAACGCTCCATACAGGATACTGGTCCCCTTATAACGCTCCATACAGGATACTGGCCTCCATATAATGCTCCATGCAGGCTGTTACCCCCCACATAATGCCCCATACAGGCTGTCTCCCCCCTTATAATGCTCCATGCAAGCTGTTACCCCCCACATAATGCCCCATACAGGCTGTCCCCCCAGCGTATAATGCTCCATGCAGGCTGTTCCCCCCACATAATGCACTAAGCAGGCTGTCCCCCCCCCCCTTATAATGCCCCATGCAGGCTGTTCCCCCCTTATATTGCCCCATGCAGGCTGTCACCCCTCCTCTTTATAATGCCCCATGCAAGATGTCACCCCCTCTCTCTATAATGCCCCAAACAGGATGTCACCCCCCCTCTTTATAATCCCCAATCAGGATGTCACCCCCCCTCTTTATAATGCCCCATTCATGATGTCACCCCCTCTCTTCATAATGCGCCATGCAGGATGTCACTCCCCTCTGTTTATAATGCCCCATGCAGGATGTCACCCCCTCTCTTTATAATGCCCCATGCAGGATGTCACCCCCTCTCTTTATAATGCCCCATGCAGGATGTCACCCCCTCTCTTTATAATGCCCCATGCAGGATGTCACCCCCTCTCTTTACAATGTCCTATGCAGGATGTCACCCCCCTCTCTTTATAATGCCCCATGCAGGATGTCAGCCCCCCTCTCTTTATAATGCCCCATGCAGGATGTCACCCCCTCTCTTTATAATGCCCCATGCAAGATGTCACCCCCCTCTCTTTATAATGCCCCATGCAGGATGTCACCCCCTCTCTCTATAATGCCCCATGCAGGCTGTCACCCCCTCTCTCTATAATGCCCCATGCAGGATGTCACCCCCCCTCTCTTTATAATGCCCCATGCAGGATGTCACCCCCCCTCTCTTTATAATGCCCCATGCAGGATGTCACCCCCCCCATATTATGCCCCATGCCTCCATACATTAAAAAAAAAATCAAATACTCACCTCCCTCCTCACCTGCTGCAGCTGCTCGGGTCGGGACTCCAGCGTTGGCGGCGTCTTTCCGCTCTGTGCTCCCTGTGACAGCTCAGGGGGAGGGCGCGGTGGAAAGACTTCACCGCACCCTCTGACCTGAGACGTCACAGAGAGTGCAGAGCAGGAAGACGGCGGATCTGCAGAGGCACGGGGAGAGGTAAGTATCCGGCTGCCGGGGCCCTGAGCAAGCGGGGGAGAAGGGCGGGCGCTGACACCGCTCTCCTCCGCCCATAGCCCAACGGGGTGCGCGACCGCCAGTGGGCCCCCCTGCCTGCTCAGGGCCCCGGCACTTGCCCGGGTGCGCCGGGTGCTGACGCCGGCCCTACTTATATCCTACCTGCCTTTTCAATCATAGGGGCGTGCTTGTCAAATTCAGTCAAGGGCGAGCGCAGCATTCACTCACTGCTGGCGCCGTCCATGTATTTGAATCCTGTTCCTGACCAGCGCTGATATTGTGGGACGCAGGCGCACTTGTAGATGTCCGGCCGCCTGCGCAGTGAGGCTCTGTGATTACCAGATTCACTGCGCATGCTCTGGGAACATAGCGCGTTAAAGCGCATGCGCAGTGAGGCTGTGTGATTATGACTTTTTCTTCACTTTGAAAATTGTTTAAGTTGGCTGAGGGACTGGGTGGTTTACCTAGGACAAGGAATGGCCATGTGTAAGAAAAACCGCTACTGATTGTAAATTACAGATTCTGTTAACTACAATAAATAAGTTGGTTAACAAGAAACACTTTGATATAGTGCACTACACAATACAGTTCTCTTTTACACACTGTATAGTTTGCTAAAAGGCACACGTTTTAGTGGGAGAGGCCGAAAAATGAACGAGTAATACAACCGTTTATGGATGCTGTAGTGTGGACCCCTAGAGTCAATTCTCCTGGTGGGCCCTAGGCACCCCAGTCCGACCCTGTATGAGGCCTTTACATGGTATCAACGCCTGCGATGAGAACGCCACATCATAGTAATAGCAGAATCACAAATATAAGATTATATGAACAGATTAAAGCAAGATTTCTATTGCTGGCTGCAGAATGAGTTAACTGGGATATCATCAGTGAGTTTGATCTGACTGGAGAAGTAACTACTCTTGTTTTTATTCTTTTGAGCTCCATTCAGCTAATTTATGATTTATCACCTTCCCTGAGCATACATGGAAATCATGGGGTCCCATAGCAGAAGTAATAATTAAGCCCCCACAAAAAAACATTAATATTCAGCGGGGTCACAGAAGAGCATACCTCACAAGTTTGCAACCCTTCCATAGTAATTTTGCCCCAATTGAAGCCCCCTAGTGTTCCCACGTACTAAGATACTCCTTTAATGGCCAAAAATGTGCCCCCAAACACAGTAAGATACCCCCACAGTGAATTTCTCCACTGTACCCTCCACACATACAGTATGATGACTCTACAGTACCCCCGCAAAGTATGATAAACCCCAGTGACCTCTACACAGTATGATGGCCCCCGCATAACCCTCCACACAGTATAATGGACCCCGCACAGCCCTCCACACTGTATAATGGTCCTCATACAGTGTAATGGCCCCCACTATCCACCCAAGCAGTATAATGACCCCCATCAGCCACTTATACAGTATAATGCCCCTCACCACACAGCCCTCCAAATAGTATAATGGCCCAAACACAACGCTCCAAATAAAATAATAGTCCTCACATAAGCCTCTAAACAATATAATAGTCCCCACCCAGCCCTCCAAATAATATAATGGACCCCACATAGGCCTCCAAATAGTATAATAGTCCCCATACAGCTCTTCAAATAATAGAACGGTCCCCACATAGCCCTCCAAATAGTATGATAGCCTGACACATAGCCATTCAAATAGTAGTATAATGGCCCCCACAGAGCACTACAAATAGTATGATGCTCCCCACATAATCCTCCAAATAGTAGAATGATGGCCCCCACATAGTTCTCCAAATAGTATGATGGTCCCCAAGACAGCCCTAAAATTAGTATTTTAGCACCCCAAATATGATGATGCCCCCCAAATAACCCTTCAAATAATATGATGGCCTCCAAGTAGCCCTACAAATAGTATCATGGCCTTCCAGTTTGCCCTCCAAATAATATGATGGCCCTCACAAACTACTTATTAATTAAAAAAAAAATACTCACCTCTCCCCATTCCCCTGCTGTTCTGGTCTTTGCAGCATGTGGTTTGAAACTATGCTCAGCTCGGCACAGTGGACGCGATTTTGGGACGTTATCACGTCCACTGAGCTGAGACATCAGAAGCACAGAGGAGAATGATGGAGGAGGGAGCAGACGGTTCCCTCCTCCATCATTCCTTTCAATTGTATCTGCATCCAGAATGTGGATACAGTTGAAAGTGTGATGCTGGATGCGGGGGGCCCGATGCCTGTGCTGACATCGCCACCTGTCTCACAGTTGCAAAGCAGCTGCGGGGTCTGCCATTATTAGCGGTATGCCAGTGCCATTGTTATGTGACATGAGCCCCGGGAGAGCCAGTGCCGAGACAGCTGGTACAACACCAACACCGAAGGTGAATATAAGTGTTATTTTACTGGGGAGAAACATAGGGATTTAGAAGGGGTTGTCTGATTAGTGGACATCCCCTTTAAGTAATCAAGTTCATTAAAGGGGTTGTCCACTACTGCACATCCCCAGCTTATTACATTTAGGACTTCAGCACCGCTTTTTCCGGACATTGCTATGACTTGTTATGTCCTCTGCAGCCAATTAGCAGATGTTGGTCAATAGTCTGTCAGGACGGACATCTGCTCTGAAGAAATAGAGTTTTTGAGACTTGTAGACATTATGGAATAACGTCCATAAAAATATCCCAAGCCGGTATTGGTCCTCCAAGAAGCATGAAGCCCTCGCTGCTACTAACTTACTCCCATACCTGGATCTACCTAGATGATGAAAACACTTGGACTGTAAGGTACAAATCAGGTGAAATTATGAAACCTGGAGGGAATGTCACTTCAGGTTGTGCGTAGATATCCGTAGATAGAAGTCGTTATTTATCCGCCATTAATGAAATGTTTTGTCCATTTTTGCTCCACAAATCTGAGGCCGATGAATGGGGAAATGGCACCAATGCTATGGAGAATGCCTTGAAAATTGAAAAGGGCGTAAATAAGGCTCTGCTGGACCTCCACAAGATTGCTATGGACCATGCGGACCCTCATGTAAGTGACTCCCCCATAGCGTATAGATACCGCGTGTTCATTTTATAAAATATCCTCCATGAAGGAACAGTTCATGTATCTTCTGTGACCTCCATATTGTGCTGTTCCTGGAAATGTAATACCACCTGACTACTAGATGTCACGTTCCCCTTTATAATGGGGGGTGTTCCAACACAAGCTGCATATTATGGCACTGTTATAAAGCTATGGGACAATTCATTAGTGTATTTGCACCTTTTTTTTCTAGTTTTTAGTGTTTTTCATTTGCGCCTTGTTCTTCTTTTAATTTGCGCCTTTTTGAAGTCTGCAGCGTTCCCTTCTTTTTCATTGATCATTATGGGGTTTCCGGCTAATTATCTAATTGTGACTTTTTAAAAAGTTGTCACATTTTTACTCAAATATATTTCAAGTGATTTTGTGTTCTGTAGTCCGGGAGGTTTTTTTGCACAAACTTTGCAACCACTTTCAGGAATTTGGCACAAAAAAATCAAATGATACAAAAGAGAAAAGGGACTTGAAAAAATACAATGTTGTATTGGGCCCTATGACGGCACAGCACAGATTTTAGTAAAGGTTTTGCAGGATTACTAAGAGGGGTTCACATGCTATCAATTGTTAAAAAAACAAGCAAAATGATGACTCGGACCCTCTGATTTTCGAGGTATAAGACTACGTCCCCACAATGAGCTTCTAGTGAGTTTTAGATATAGCAGATTTTCTGCCCCATTAAGTAAAATAGGTTACTTGAATTTTTTTCGAAAATATACAGCATAAAAAAACTCACCCAAAACTCATTGTGAGAACGTAGCCTAAGGGTATGTGCACATCATTTAGACGCCGGTGAGTTGTCCTTGGTGAAGCTCTGCCACCGGTGGTTTTCACTCTATACTTTAAAGGGAACCTGTCATGTCCCTAAACGCTATTAACCTGCAGATATGGGGTTAATCTGCAGGTTTATAAAGCTGCCGGGCGTCTTACTGAAAGGCCGGCTACCGGGAGGAAATGCACTTTATTCCCCACGGCAGCCTCCAGCTTTCAGTCATAGAGGCGCGGCCGGCGTGGCTTCAGTCATTGTTCAGTACATAGTGAGCGGCGGCTATAACCGCACCCTGGCACTGACTGACAGCCGGCTAAGCGGCCCCTGTAACCGCTCCCTGTAAAGACTGACAGCCGGATCTGTACTGATGTACTGCTGAGCTGTCAGTCAGTGCCGGGGCGTTGTTACAGCTGCCGATCACTGTATATTGAGCGGTGTCTGAAGTTGCGCCGGAAGTGTGGCACCCCAGGGGTCTGGTTTCCACAGTAATAGCAATATTACGTCTGTGAGCAGGTGGGAGGTTTCCTGGTCAGACATCCTATGCATGCCACACCTCCTGCCCAGTCCTGGGAGGGGAAGAACTTCCCCTATATAAAGCTGGGGCTGAGGCAGGGTTAGAAGAGAGTGAGAGAACACAGACAGAGACACAGTCTGGTCTGTAGTGGAGCAGCTTTAGGAGCAAGAAAGATCAGGAGCTGTGTGGGAGCTGTGCTAAAAGAGATCAGGGGCTGGAAGCTGTAGAGCTCGCCCTGATTGAAGAGTTCTTACCGGACCCGGAGTCCGAGGCTGTGGGGACTAATCCTTACCCAGCAGCAGAAACCGCCCGGCAGGGGATTTCAGGTCCTCTGGCCAAGAAACCCGAAGGCACGGTCACACGCAAGGGACCAGCACCGCCGTCGTGGAGCGGAAGCTACCAGAAGGCCCCGAGTCACCGGCCATACGGGTGAGCACCACACGGTACACTCAGGGACGTGGGCTACTTTTACCCGCCTCTAGCAAGGTAGCCAGAAGAGTACGATTAGTTGGGGAGGCCTACAACTCCGCCTGGCCAGGGAAGATTCCATCTGCTCACGGACTGACCAGGCCCCGATCGCTAGCCAGTACTCCGGGAGGGTCTACCTTTGCCACCAGTAAAGACCCTGAACTACACCGCACCGTCTCTGAGTGTTTCATCATCCACGTCCGCTGCCCTGAGGCCATACCCCTCCCGTTGGGGGTTATACCATCCCCGCTGCACAACCGTACCACCGGCCTCAGCGGTCTGCCCTGCAGCGGCGGTCTCATGACCGCATTCAACGGGTGGCGTAGTCGAGCAATATAACATCTACTGCTAAATACTGCCGCTCAGTTTGACTCCCTGGGCACGGACCGAGTCACCGCCACGAGACTACTACCCCCATCTGATCCGGCTCCGGGTAAGCCCCCGTGCGCGCGATGCCGCACGACACAGCAGGCCCAGGGGCGCGTCAACTTTTGGCGTAGTCGGCAGGATTCCGTGCCCGCAACCACCGGGTACTGCGCGCCTGAAAAAGAGACTTTTAAACTTACCTGTGGTGAAGATTCCCGCCATCCGACGCCATCTTCCACCTCCTTCCCGCCATCCGTGGAGTTTTCCCGCCGTTGGACGCCATCTTCTGCCTTCTTCCTGCCATCCGTGGAGTTTTCCCGCCGTTGGACGCCATCTTGAAGACGCCGCGCAGGAAGAAGAGGGGCATGGACTCCGAAAAGCCCGCGAGAACTGAAGCCCCGCCTCACGTCCGGACGTTGCGTAAGGTCCTGGAAGGAGCCCAGCAGACGCCGACGTCATAGGAGTGCGACGGAAGGTCCTCGACCCTGACGATCCACTGCGGAGCCGCGGCCTACGGAAGAGGATCATCGCAAGGTAGGCCATGGTCCACTAGGGGGGAGGAAGATGTCGGATACGGAGGAGAGCTTCACTGCCGCAGCCACCGCCAGCGCCACCGCTGCTGCGGTCATGCCTTTCACTATGCCCTATATCCCGGGGGCAGCCTGGCTACCCCAGTACTCAGGGGAGTCACATACCCTGAATGACTTTAGAGAAAAGCTGGATAGCCTCTTCCAGGTGTACCCCCTCACAGAAGAGCAAAAAGTGAGCATCCTGGTGGCCCAACTAACCGGGGCAGCCCAAAGGGAGGTAAAGTCCTGGCCGCCTGGGAGGAGGACTGTCGCAGGGATATTAACCCGGCTGAAGGACACCTTTGATACCCGCACCTCAGCTGAGATTAAGCTTAGATTCTACGGGTGCAAACAGCGAGCACATGAGAATATAAGGGACTATGCACTAAACCTACAAGAGGCCCTGAGAGCCATTAAGCAGACCGACCCTGACGGCGTGGGAAACGAGGACAGGCTGTTGACCGAACAATTTATAGAGGGACTATATTGCAATGCCCACCGAACCCAGTTGCGGGCAATGGCCTTACAGGATCCTCATCTGGACTTTGCACAGTTCAAGGACAGAGCCATTCGGGTGCTCCGAGAACCGGCACCGGGTGGCGTTGTGACCCACAGGCGCCCTACTACCGCTTACCACCAGCAGGCGGCGCCCTTGTCGGCAGGGCCTGTGGGGGCTGATGCGCAGGCTTTGAACAATGACCCGGCTCCAGACCTGCACCATCAGGTCCAAGAGCTAGCTAAAAGCGTAGCTGCGCTAACCCGAACTGTGCAGTCTTTACAGGTTGCTGCTCCAGGGAAGATCCAGCTGGCATCCGGACCGGAGGACATCCCGTGGCGTCGACCAAGGAGGACCCCACCGGCCAGAGGAAGACCCAGCGACCGATACAACGAGGACGGACAGCCCATCTGCCGCCGCTGCAATCAACCCGGACATATGGCAAGGTACTGTCCTTTAAACTGGCACAACCTCGGGTAGAGGGCCAACCCCTAGGAATAAGATCACCAGGCCCATCGAACTGGCGTGACAAATATGTGGGAGGACGTCTAGTCTTGCCTGTGGTACTGGATGGCATTCCTATGAGTGCCCTACTTGACACCGGGTCACAGGTCACCACCATCCCGTACGTGCTCTTCAAGCAGTACTGGAATGACTCGGATATAACCCGCTACCCTGACGACGACTTGAGTATCATCGCCAGCAATGGTCAACCCGTGCCACAGATCGGATTCAAAGAGATGACCATTAAAATCGGTAGAGTCGAACTGGCAGCACAGGGACTGATCATTGTAGACATTGACAAGCGCGAGAGTCACCCAAAGATAACGCTAGGTGATTGAAAATTGTCTTGCAGAGGTGATTTTCATTTTACAGCAGGTTGCCAAGAACGCCAGCTCCGGCCAGCAGCGAGTGCTCCAAAAAGAGATCCGGGCACTGATGTGGCGGCAACAGGTGGTACTCTCCGGTGGTGAGATTGGAAGCGTGAGAATGTGTGACCCTTTCCCTATTGCCATGCCCCCAAAAAGTGAAATGATGATTTGGTGCCGGGCAGCTATTGGTCTAAGAGGTAGAGACTACCAAGCAATGGTAGAACCCGTCTACTCAGACAGTAGGCCCACCATTTTGACAGCACGGGGGGTGGTTGATGTACGCCATGGGAGGGTGCCCGTTCGCATAATAAACATCGGGAAGAGAGAAGTACACCTGCCCCGGTATGCCACGCTAGCTAAATTGTTCACCATAAACCAGAATTCTGTACAGGCCGTGGAACCCTTGCCTCCATCTCAACCAGAGGAAGGTAACGGCTCTAAGAAAACAATAGAGGACTGGTGTCAGCAACTACATTTGGGTACTGACTCCACTCCCTCACACCAGAAACAGGGAGTCTATCGGGTGGTTCAAGAGTATGAGAGAGTGTTTAGTAAACACCCGTTAGACTTCGGGCGAGTAAATGGGGTAGAACACCATATCCCCACGGGAGACCATCCTCCCATAAAGGAGAGATACCGACCCGTACCCCCTGCACACTACCAATACGCCAAGGGGATGCTTAGAGACATGAAGGAGGCTGGGGTAATTAGGGATAGCTGTAGCCCCTGGGCAGTTCCACTGGTTTTGGTTAAAAAGAAAGACAACACCATGAGAATGTGTGTAGATTACCGGAAAATCAACCGTATCACACACAAAGATGCGTACCCCTTACCAAGGATAGAGGAGTCTTTGGCTGCTTTAAGATCTGCTAACTTCTTCTCTACTTTGGATCTCACTAGCGGGTCCTGTCAGGTTCCTGTAGCAGAGGCGGACCGGCAGAAGACCGCATTCACCACCCCGATGGGACTTAGCGAGTTTACCTGCATGCAGTTTGGACTCTGCAACGCACCAGGAACCTTCCAACGGTTGATGGAATGCTGTCTGGGACACCGAAACTTTGAGACGGTCCTGTTATACCTGGACGATGTCATCGTCTACTCCAAGACCTACGAGGACCACCTGAAACACCTGGCAGAAGTGTTCGAAGCCCTGGCAAACTACGGCCTGAAGGTGAAACCCTCCAAGTGTCACCTCCTGAAACCAAAGGTGCAGTACCTGGGACACGTGGTGAGTGCTGACGGAGTGGCTCCCGACCCTGATAAGATCACCACAATTAAGGAATGGCCAAGCCCCTCCAGCGTAAAGGAAGTGCGGCAGTTCCTCGGGTTGGTAGGCTACTACCGAAGGTTCATTCCGGGTTTCACCAAAAAGGCAGCTCCTATGCAGGACCTCCTGATAGGCCAGTCCAGGAAGGCCAAGAACCAGAAGCCGCCCTTCAGATGGGAGAAGTTGGAAGAAGAGTCCTTCCGCCAGCTGAAGATGGCCCTCAAGGGGGATGAAATCCTGGCGTACCCTGATTACAGCCAGCCCTTTATCCTCTACACCGACGCAAGTAACATCGGGCTAGGAGCCGTACTGTCCCACATCCAGCAGGGGAAAGAACGGGTAATTGCTTACGCCAGCCGAAAACTGCGACCCACCGAAAGAAACCCTGAGAATTACAGCTCATTCAAGCTAGAATTCCTGGCAGTGGTGTGGGCAGTCACCGAACGCTTTAAGCACTACCTCGCCTCTTCCCGGTTCACCGTGTACACGGATAACAACCCGTTGACACACCTGGATACGGCAAGACTCGGTGCCCTGGAGCAGAGATGGATGGCCCGCCTGTCCAACTTTGAGTTCACAATCAAATACCGGGCAGGATGCTCCAATACCAACGCGGATGCCTTGTCCAGAATGCCAAACCTACCGGACGTGGGGGAAGATCCAGAGGAACTGGAAGAAGTTGAACTTCCCGCGTTCCACCGGCATGGGACTATCCAGTATTCCCACCGTGTAAGGAGTAAGCAATCCGCTACGTTCAACCCCTTACCTCATTACAACTGGGCGGAAACGCAAGACAGTGACCCCGCCGTCCGACTGGTGAAGGAGATGCTGACTCAGCCAGATGCCCGCCTTGACCCAGACGCTCCGGAGGAGGCCAAGCAACTGTGGATTGAGAAGAGTCGACTGTTCCTTTACAAGGGGAAGTTGTGCCGCAGAATGGTTAACTCCCGGACGCATGAACTGATCTGGCAAGTAGTGGTGCCATGAAGAGACGCGGCTATGGTGCTGGAGGCATACCACAACGGAGCTGGGCACTTCGGATGGAAGAAGCTGGAGTTCCTGCTGCGTGCGCGGTTCCACTGGGTAGGCATGAGAGGAATCATCGAGAGGTGGTGCAGAGACTGTGGCCCGTGCCACCTAAGAAGGAAGGACCGTGCCAGCCAGAAGACTCCCTTGCAGCCCATCATCACCCGACAGCCACTGGAACTGGTAGCCCTGGACCATGTGAAACTGGCTCCAAGCAGATCTGGGTATGTCTACGCCCTCACAATCGTAGATCATTACTCCCGGTTCCTGGTGGTGGTCCCGGTCAAGGACTTAACGGCTCAAACAGCAGCTAGAGCTTTCCAGCAGCACTTCTGCCGTCCACACGGATACCCAGAGCAGGTGCTGACGGACCAAGGACCAGCCTTTGAAGCGGAAGTCTTCCAGGAGTTCTGTACTCTGTATGGCTGCCGGAAGATAAGAACAACACCCTATCATCCGCAAACCAATGGGCTCTGCGAGAAAATGAACCAGGTGGTGATAGATCTTCTGAAAACATTGCCCCTGGAAGAACGCAGTCTGTGGCCTGAGAAACTGCCTGATCTGGTGGACCTATACAACCACATCTTGGTAGGTTCTACCAACTGTACCCCGGCTTACCTAATGAGAGCAAGACCTGGTAAGCTTCCTGTTGATCTGGAGATGGGAGTCCTGACACCCGAGGACACTTCACCAGAAGCAGACTGGGACACAGAAAGGCAGCAGCAGTACCGGAAAGTACAGGAGAGCGTGGAGCGAAGTCTCTGTCAAGCTAGAGAAAGACAGGAGAAGACTTACAACCAGTATGCTCCCGCTGTTCCCCTGGTACCTGGAGAGCAGGTCTTGAAGAGGAAGAGACGCCTCCACAAGTTGGACGACCAGTGGGAGAAGGACCCGTACACCGTACTGCCCTCAAGCCATGAGAACCCGAAAGTCTGCATAATCAGTAAGGACGGAGGAGAAACCACAGCCATTGTCTCCCGAGATCACCTGAAGAAGTGTCCCGAACAGCTACGAAGCCCTGAAGAAGAACAAGAAGACCCTCGACCCGCAGAGGAAAGGGAAGATATGGTCAGTACTGTGCTCGGAGACTTCCCTCGGTCTTGGACTCAAGTCAATGGCGCTGTTGTGGTACCCGTCCTCACCTTCCTCCAACCAGCATCTCAAGTACCTACAGAGAAACAGGTAGAGCTGGAAGAGCAGCCGGTCCAGGAGGCAGAAGACCCCACACAAGCAGACCAGGAGGATCAACCCTCTGCTTATAGTGAGCCTGCCGTGCCCCTAGTGAGCCAAAGAGCCCGTAGACAGCTGCCCAGTTTACCTTTGACAGCTCCTACACCCCGTAGCTCAGGACCAGTCAGTCAGCTCCGTAGGTCCACTAGAGCCACTAGAGGCCAGTTGCCCGTACGTTGGAGGATCTAAGTGTTTAGACTGTTTATTTGTATTTACCTGTTTTCTGTTACCTGTAAATAATTGTGTATTTTTAGTTATTTTATAGGTGTCATTTAGGGATTATCCGGAATCCTTTGTACATATGTTTGGAGCGTAACCCAGGAAAGGACAAAGACTGTTAAGGACTCGGGGCAGGACAGACCCCTACCTGGTTACGGCTCCCGGTCTCTTGGTGAAATGGACACCTTTGTTTTCTTCAAAGACTGCACCCGGTTGCGGACATGCCGTGACCATCCTAATGTGTTCTTCTTTATTGTACTGTTTCTGTTTTTACTTGTTATGTTTTACAAAAATATGTTTAGTCCCGGAGTACTAAATTTTACTAGGGGGGAATGTGGCACCCCAGGGGTCTGGTTTCCACAGTAATAGCAATATTACGTCTGTGAGCAGGTGGGAGGTTTCCTGGTCAGACATCCTATGCATGCCACACCTCCTGCCCAGTCCTGGGAGGGGAAGAACTTCCCCTATATAAAGCTGGGGCTGAGGCAGGGTTAGAAGAGAGTGAGAGAACACAGACAGAGACACAGTCTGGTCTGTAGTGGAGCAGCTTTAGGAGCAAGAAAGATCAGGAGCTGTGTGGGAGCTGTGCTAAAAGAGATCAGGGGCTGGAAGCTGTAGAGCTCGCCCTGATTGAAGAGTTCTTACCGGACCCGGAGTCCGAGGCTGTGGGGACTAATCCTTACCCAGCAGCAGAAACCGCCCGGCAGGGGATTTCAGGTCCTCTGGCCAAGAAACCCGAAGGCACGGTCACACGCAAGGGACCAGCACCGCCGTCGTGGAGCAGAAGCTACCAGAAGGCCCCGGGTGGATCAGGGAAATGCTGTAGATATAGTATATCTTGACTTCAGCAAAGCATTTGACAAAGTATCTCACACCATCCTTATTGAAAAAATGACCAAGTATGCAATGGACCAGGCAACTGTTAGGTGGATTCATAACTGGCTTAGTGATCGGACTCAAAGGGTGGTTGTAAATGGCTTCACATCCAGCTGGATGAATGTCTCAAGTGGGGTACCACAGGGCTCCGTCCTGGGACCTGTATTGTTCAACATCTTTATCAATGATTTAGATGAAGGAATTGAGGGTAAACTGATTAAATTTGCTGATGACACAAAGCTAGGAGGGATAGCTAATACTAGAGAAGAGAGAGAGAGGATTCAAAAAGACCTAAATAAACTGGAGCAGTGGGCAGCAACCAATAGAATGGTTTTTAACAGGGAAAAATGCAAAGTACTACATCTGGGCAATAAAAATGAAAAAAGCATATACAGAATGGGAGGAATAGAGCTAAGCAACAGTACATGTGAAAAAGACTTAGGTATACTAATAGATCATAGACTGAACATGAGTCAACAGTGTGATGCAGCAGCAAAAAAGGCAAATACAATTCTGGGATGTATTAACAGATGCATACAGTCTAGATCACGTGAAGTCATTATCGGTCTTTACTCCTCTTTGGTCAGACCTCATCTGGAATACTGTGTACAGTTTTGGGCACCACATTTTAAAAAAGACATAGACAAACTGGAGCAAGTTCAGAGAAGAGCGACCAGAATGGTGACTGGTCTGCAAACCATGTCCTATGAGGAACGGTTGCAGGATTTGGGAATGTTTAGCTTGCAAAAAAGAAGACTGAGAGGAGACTTAATAGCTGTCTACAAATATGTCAAGGGCTGTCACATTGTAGAAGGATCATCTTTATTCTCATTTGCACAAGGAAAGACTAGAAGCAATGGGATGAAACTAAATGGGAGGAGACACAGATTAGATATTAGAAAAAACTTTTTGACAGTTAGGGTGATTAATGAGTGGAACAGGCTGCCACGAGAGGTGGTGAGTTCCCCTTCAATGGACGTCTTCAAACAGAGGCTGGACAGACATCTGTCTGAGATGATTTAGTGAATCCTGCTTTGAGCAGGGGGTTGGACCAGATGACCCAGGAGGTCCCTTCCAACTCTACCATTCTATGATTCTATGATTCTATGAGTCACCGGCCATACGGGTGAGCACCACACGGTACACTCAGGGACGTGGGCTACTTTTACCAGCCTCTAGCAAGGTAGCCAGAAGAGTACGATTAGTTGGGGAGGCCTACAACTCCGCCTGGCCAGGGAAGATTCCATCTGCTCACGGACTGACCAGGCCCCGATCGCTAGCCAGTACTCCGGGAGGGTCTACCTTTGCCACCAGTAAAGACCCTGAACTACACCACACCGTCTCTGAGTGTTTCATCATCCACATCCGCTGCCCTGAGGCCATACCCCTCCCGTTGGGGGTTATACCATCCCCGCTGCACAACCGTACCACCGGCCTCAGCGGTCTGCCCTGCAGCGGCGGTCTCATGACTGCATTCAACGGGTGGCGTAGTCGAGCAATATAACATCTACTGCTAAATACTGCCGCTCAGTTTCACTCCCTGGGCACGGACCGGGTCACCGCCACGAGACTACTACCCCCATCTCATCCGGCTCCGGGTAAGCCACCGTGCGCGCGATGCCGCACGACACAGCAGGCCCAGGGGCGCGTCAGAAGCTTTAACCCCTTTCTGACATTGTGCATAATAATACGTCCCTGTGCCCTGGGCCTTATGGACCAGGTACGTATTATTACGACACAGGCTGTGCGGGATCAATCGCCACCGGTTGTCAGCTGATTTTGACAGCTGACACCCGGCACTTTAACCCCCTAAATGCTGCGATCGCAGCATTTAGCAAGTGAGTGGAGGGACAGAAGCACCTCTGCTCTTGGATCGGAGACCCTGCGCTGTCCTCACGGGGTCCCGATCGTTGCCATGGTGACACGATGTCATCATGACGACACCTGTGTCACCAGGCACCAGCAAGTTAGTTTGACCATGCGCAGTGCATGATCAAACTAGCTTGTGTCTGCAGCACTGACAGTTTACAAGGTATAGCAGTGATCCTGCACTGCTATACCTTAGAACTGCAATCAGCCTGCTGAAAGTGAAAGTCCCATAGTGGGACAAAGTAAAAAAAGTGAAAAAAAAGTTGTAAAAATATTTTTTTAAAAATAAAAAAATAATAAAAAAATAAAATATTATTATGAAGAAAAACAATAAGAGTACACATATTTAGTATCGCCGCATCCGGAACGACCTGATCTATAAAACTGTCCCACTAGTTAACCCCTTTAGTGAACACAGTAAAAAAAAAAGAATCAAAAAACAGTGCTTTATCATCATACCAACGAACAAAAAGTGGAATAAAACGCGATCAAAGAGACGAATATAAATAAAAATTATACCACTGAAAACATCATCTTGTCCCACAAAAAGCAAGCCACCATACAGCTCCATCAGCCAAAAAATAAAAAAGTTATAGCTCTTAGAATAAAGCGATTTTTTCTATGAAATAGTTTTTATTGTGTAAAAGCGCCAAAACATAAAAAAAGATATAAATGCAGTATGGCTGTAAATGTACTGACCCGAGGAATAAAGCTGCCTTATTAATTTTACCACACGCAGAGCTGCATAAAAAAAACTAAAAAAACAATTACTGAATTGTTGGTTTTTGTTTATTCTGCCTCCCAAAAATCAGAATAGAAAGCGATCAAAAAATGTCACATGCCCGAAAATGGTACCAATAAAAACATCAACTTGTCCCGCAAAATACAAGCTATCACATAACTCTGTCGACCGAAATATGGAAAAATTATAGCTCTCAAAATATGGCGATGCAAAAACTAGTCTTTGCAAAAAAAAAAGTTTAGTGTGTGACAGCTGCCAAATGTAAAAACCCGATATGAATCTGGTATCACTGTAATCGCACCGACCCGAAGAATAAAGTCATCTAATCACTTAAACCGCACGAGGAACGGTGTAAATAAATAAATAAAACCAATTCTTCACCTGCTGTTGGTTTGTTCATTCAGCCTCCCAGAGTTCGCAATATGGCTCTGCCCACATTTATCCTGTGCTCTACGCTCAGCGCTTACACCGGGGTTTCCATGTAAATCTCTGAAATACGTGATCCAGACGGAGCCTCCGGCGGAAGATTCCCTGTAATGAGGCAGATGGAGGCACCGTCTGGCCTGTGATCCCACGGTGTCCGTCTTTTTATTAGGCGTGAATAAAAGTGCCGTCGGCCACAGTTTTGCGAGCCTCTGATAAAAAGAATGTAGCACCCTGAGGATTCGGCTGCTACAGGAGTGTTGCACCTCAGCCAGAGGTGTGATATTCCACTCCCGGGTAAGGAAGGAGTGTGGAACTGAGCTCGGTAGGCTGCATGCACTACACACATCCCATTTCCGAGGGGCAGGCCGACGGTACTCCCACTTGGAAATGTGCAGGTACGACCGTGTCTGTCCCTGGCTGGAGTGGGAGGGGGTTGGAACATCCCTGTAGTGTAGGGGCAGATAGGGGGAGCAGTCTGGGTAGTGTTAGGAGCTCATTGGGTGCTGGTCACCTGAGCTCACACATAGAGGGATATATAAGGTGGGCACCAACTAAGATCAGGGTCAGTTGTAGAGAGCCAGTCAGAGAGTCAGGAGGAGAGGAGAAGAGCGGCCCAGAGTGAGAGAGAGGAGAAGTGAAAGAAGGACCCAGAGGGGGAGAAAAAGGACTCCAAGATCCCAAATATAATCAACGGGTGAAGAGTCAGCAACAGGGTACCGGATCCCAAACTGGTGGGGGCAAAAGCACACCCTAGCCAGAGACCGGAGGCCGTGGGCAGCATCTGCGACGGCCACCCACTACATCCACCCCGAAGGCAAACCACGTGAAGGGTCAGGGAACCTAAGGCCAAGGGTCTCCCAACAGAAGGCCCGAGGGAGCTGGACCTAGGTGGATCCCTGGTGGGGACGGCCAGAGGAAAGGACAGAAGGAGAGCTCAGGGCCACGCTCCGGACTTGTTTGGGGGTTGGCCGGATCCAGGACCTGGTGGACGCAGCACGGCTCGGGAGGTCACTTGAAGCTGGAGTGACCGGAACATCTGCAGTGAGTAAACACCCTGAACTGCATAACCCGACTCTGTCTCTGATTGCCGTCTGCACTGCACCACCACAACCCCCATCCTCTGCACCTGACCCCCTGAGGCTATACCCCTCCCGTTGGGGGTTATCCTACCAAGCTGCACCAACACCATCAGCCTCAGCGGACCCTGCTGCAGCGGCGGCCGTAGTGACCGCAACACAACGGGTGGCGTAGTCGACATAAAGAACTTTCAGTAACATCTGTAGGACTGCCACACACTGAGCTTGACACCCTGGGCACGGACCGGGTCACAGCCGCTCGGAGACTACAACCCCCATCTGATCCGGCTCCGGATATTCCCCTAAAAGAATATGGCCCAGGGGGCGCGTCAACTTTGGCGTAGTCGGCAGGATTACGTGCCCGCAACAACCGGGTACTGCGTGCCTGAAGAAAAGTACACCGTTACCTCAAAAAGAAGTCTCCCGCCCGTTCCGGAGGGTCCCCGCCATCGGACCCCATCACCAGTCGTTTCCCGCCGGTTGTCCGCCATTTCCAGCTTTTTCCCGCCATCTGCAGAGTTTCCCGCCACTGGGAGACGATTCCCGCCATTTCCAGCTTTTTCCCGCCTTGGAAGAGCAGCGGACGCCATTATGGGCGTGCCGAAGGAGGGCAAGAGGCCACCTCCCATCGTGGGCCAGGACCGAAAATGGCGCCAAAAGTGGAAACCGCCCCCACCAACAGAGACTGTGATGCAAGAGGTGTCTGTCAGCGTGAAAGAACTGCCCCTGGAGCTGACAGTCACCAAGTTGCCCCGGGACCACCCTCGAAGTGGGAGGAGACCAAAGAAAAGAACGAAGATGGGTGCCGCCTGGAGGAGTCTGGAGCGAGCGCACCCGGAGGCAAGAAGCCTGGAGAAGAGTATCGGAGGAGCTTACCCGGAGATGGAGAGAAAGCAGAGCAGCACCGGCCCGCTGGCCAGGAGCCTGCTAGAAACAGAGGAAGGAGAGCAGAGCAGCACCGACCCGTTGGTCAGGAGCCTGCTAGAAACAACGACCCCACTAGGCCTAGTGGAGGTCCTCGCACAGCTCCCCCGAGACCGGGAGTGTGCACAGACCGCGTTGGAGGGCCTCGCAAGGAGGATGGCCCGGGTGCAGCGAGAGACGTTGGCGGAGTGGAGCCGTGAGATGGCCCAGCAGACTGAGATCCGTCAGCGGAGCACGCCACCCAAGATGAGGAGACAGACTGCCTCTGAGGATGGCGCAGGAGAACTGAAGGCCGGAGACGGCACCGAAGAGGGAGCCGAACGGACGGAGGCAGGTAAAGGGGACGTCTATACCCCAAACCGGGAAACCGCTTACCTGCCCCAGCTCCCCGTCGCAGAGCTCGAAGTTTACCCTGCCGTGCCCGTAACCGCCATGTCACCGCCGCAGACTAGGCCCCAACCGGAAGCCGCCGCCGCGACCCCTGTGACGCCATGCGCAACGACCCCGAGCGTGGCCAAGCAGGAAGTAACACCAGCCTGGTCGCAAGGCCTAGTACCCCCGGGCGCCTCACTACCAACAGCGCCCCCTACCTCCGCGGAGCCACCGGCCTGGTCGCAGGGCCAAGTAGCCCAGGGCGCCGCCGTCCTTACGGTGCCCTTCACCTTCCTGGTGCCCCAGGCCTGGCCGCAAGGCCTAGGCAACCCGGGCGCCACCACCACTGCGCCCATGAAAACAAGAGTGCCGCACCTGGGTGAAGACCTGTTCGCCCAGCATACGTGCCCGGATGGGCAGCCCTTTGTCTGGCCCCAAGAATACATCCAGCTGGAGCTGCAAAAAGCAAGGGCCATGTCTGAAACTGAAACTGTCCACAAAGAAAGAGCAGGAGGACGTCGTCGTTGAGTACGGCAGAGTAGAGACTGTATATAGTTGCCCGTCGGGGCACAGTGAACTGTTGCTGCTAATATAGTCCCCGTTGGGACCAGAGAATTGAACTGATAACCTGTGTGTCCCCTATCCATACCAGGCTGAGGACTGTGAGCAGCCATTCCATCCCCTTTTTACCTGGCCGAGGACTGAGAGCGGCCACATTTCCCTGTACATAGTTGCGCTTCCCAAAGCGCCCCCTACTGGTTTTACCGTAAAACCACCTTTAAGAAAAGGAACTGTCGCACTTTGCCCGGTCATCAGTTGCACAGTGACCGGAGGAAGACAAGAATGTTTTATTATGAAAAGTTTTATTAATATATATATATATAATGTTTGTCTATGTTTTATTATGTTCTTATGAAAAAAAAAAAAAAAATTGTATGTTTTGGTGTTTTGTATCTCTTACAGCCCGAGGACGTGCTGTGGTTTACCAGGGGGGAATGTAGCACCCTGAGGATTCGGCTGCTACAGGAGTGTTGCACCTCAGCCAGAGGTGTGATATTCCACTCCCGGGTAAGGAAGGAGTGTGGAACTGAGCTCGGTAGGCTGCATGCACTACACACATCCCATTTCCGAGGGGCAGGCCGACGGTACTCCCACTTGGAAATGTGCAGGTACGACCGTGTCTGTCCCTGGCTGGAGTGGGAGGGGGTTGGAACATCCCTGTAGTGTAGGGGCAGATAGGGGGAGCAGTCTGGGTAGTGTTAGGAGCTCATTGGGTGCTGGTCACCTGAGCTCACACATAGAGGGATATATAAGGTGGGCACCAACTAAGATCAGGGTCAGTTGTAGAGAGCCAGTCAGAGAGTCAGGAGGAGAGGAGAAGAGCGGCCCAGAGTGAGAGAGAGGAGAAGTGAAAGAAGGACCCAGAGGGGGAGAGAAAGGACTCCAAGATCCCAAATATAATCAACGGGTGAAGAGTCAGCAACAGGGTACCGGATCCCAAACTGGTGGGGGCAAAAGCACACCCTAGCCAGAGACCGGAGGCCGTGGGCAGCATCTGCCACGGCCACCCACTACATCCACCCCGAAGGCAAACCACGTGAAGGGTCAGGGAACCTAAGGCCAAGGGTCTCCCAACAGAAGGCCCGAGGGAGCTGGACCTAGGTGGATCCCTGGTGGGGACGGCCAGAGGAAAGGACAGAAGGAGAGCTCAGGGCCACGCTCCGGACTTGTTTGGGGGTTGGCCGGATCCAGGACCTGGTGGACGCAGCACGGCTCGGGAGGTCACTTGAAGCTGGAGTGACCGGAACATCTGCAGTGAGTAAACACCCTGAACTGCATAACCCGACTCTGTCTCTGATTGCCGTCTGCACTGCACCACCACAACCCCCATCCTCTGCACCTGACCCCCTGAGGCTATACCCCTCCCGTTGGGGGTTATCCTACCAAGCTGCACCAACACCATCAGCCTCAGCGGACCCTGCTGCAGCGGCGGCCGTAGTGACCGCAACACAACGGGTGGCGTAGTCGACATAAAGAACTTTCAGTAACATCTGTAGGACTGCCACACACTGAGCTTGACACCCTGGGCACGGACCGGGTCACAGCCGCTCGGAGACTACAACCCCCATCTGATCCGGCTCCGGATATTCCCCTAAAAGAATATGGCCCAGGGGGCGCGTCAAGAACACCGCTGAACAGAGGCCACACAGAGTCCAGAGTAATTAACAAATAAAGTAGCACACTGCAAGGCTAAGTATGTAAACATGAAATATGGAATATGAATAGCATTACTGCTGTAGAAAATAGAAATAAATGAGAAATCTTAGCACATAAATTGGCCAATTCATGTGTATCTGGCAGCCGCGGTAAGGCGTTTCTCAGTGCCAGGACCCTACCAATGTGAATACCTCTCTAAGGGACAGGTACACATGAATTGGCCAATTTATGCGCTAAGATTTCTCATTTATTTCTATTTTCTATAGCAGTAATGCTATTTATATTCCATATTTCATGCTTACATACTTAGCATTGCAGTTTGCTACTTTATTTGTTAATTGTATATGGAGGTAGCTTCTCCTAGTAAGCACCTGTTCACACCTATTTCTCGTATTAGAAGTGCCATCAGTTTTTTCTTTTTACAGATTCCAGAGTTAGACCGGTTTCACATGTCCTGATATTTCCAGTATCGGAAAAACCGGTACGGGAGATATACGTGTCCATGTGCACCTGTGTGGCAACCGTGTGCCGCATCAGGAGCGCACATTCCGCCACCTGGGAATCAGCAGTACAGTTACCGCTGTTCCCAATCACCGGGTGCTGAATGCTGCCCTCATCATTGTAACCTGCTGGCGCTGTGATCAGCACAACCAAGGGACAATGATGAGAGTAGTAGTCTGCTCCCGCTGTGTCCTAGTGTAAAAATAAGAATAAAATTAAAAAATCCTTATACTCACCTGCCTATCAAAGTAAAAGTGAAGTACCCATAGCTCTTTCTTACATTCAAGCATCTGATGCTGATGCTCAGTCTATGTAGATGGCATCTTAGCTGTTGCTAGGCAACTTCCTTATAAGGTGAGATGCACCTGTAAGATTCCATCACAAGATTCCATCATGACATCACTGCTATTATGACATCATAATTCACAACCACTACTTATACAAGCGTTTACACTTCAGTGTCACTTTGATACCCCGGTGTCATTGTTGTCAGTGTTTAGCTACTTATCTAGTGATATACTGATTGCGCATTTCATTGAAATGTCTGGAATTTCTCCAGACAGACTTCAGGAGTTGGCACTACTCCAGGGGATTCTTACCACCTATACCCCTAACTGTGTGCTACCACTACCCGATGGCGTCCTCAGCTTCACTTACCGGCTGGTTATGGAGCTTGTACGGGATTGCTTGACCAAATACTACCAAGGTCGTATTACCTCAGAATATCTTCAGCATTTACAGCAGAACATCAGGACATTAGTACAACAGGTAAATAGCAGACAATCTGCCCAAATTATTATTATTATGTCTAGTTGGTCTCCCTTACTGTATAGTGGTATTATTGGTAGTAATAAAATTTAGACTTTCTTCAGTGTCAGGCAGGGTCATATTTGTAATAGAGATCCCCATTTTGGGAAGAGGGTGTAAAAGTGCAGCATGAGCCTGTATGATTCAAATGTCAGGGCTAGATTTCATTCCTAGTCCAGTCCTTGTCCCTTAGTAAAGACACTTCATTTAGCACCTTAATCCGGATTTCTTATAAATATGTAATTATGATTTTTATTGTGTATAACAAATATTAATAATTTATCTCAGACCATAGAACTAGCCTCACTGATTAGAAATGTAAAGTACCCACAGTTCTTTCTTACATTCAAGCATCTGGTACTGATGCACAAACTATGGTTTTGCCACCTTAACTATTGCTAGGAAACTTCCTTTCACGGTGAGATGCCCCGTTAAGATTCCATCACAAGATTCCATCACGACATCACTGCTATTATGACATCATAATTCACCACCACTAATTATACAAGTGTTTTTATGCTGTATAAAAAATAATAATAATAATAATAATAATACAAATCAAATAATAATAATGGAATACAAGTTTATTTACAGAAAATTGTTCTTTAGATCGACACCAATATAATATATAAAATGTACCAAATGTGTAGTAATTGTAGCTGCAGATAGACAGGAGTAAAATGGTGACATAAATGGCCTCCTCCATTCTGCACTTTCTCTCATGATTTTCCTTTTGTATTTATTTCCATCTTTATAGGCTGAAGAAAAAGCCCAAAGTGGAAAATTGACCTTTTTTAAACAACTGGCCCAAAATGTCCTGAATATACTGGAGAGTCCGGCCCGCTCACTGGAGCACCTGGTAAGGAGCCATCATCTTCTATATCACATGTCCTTGTCCCCTCCAGGCAGGCACAGGATATTTCATGACCGCCTGTCCCTGCGGCTCCATCATCTGTGATGGCAGTCTGTACTCAGCGGTGGGAGTTTGTATTTCTGCCTCTGTTTTGCTCGATCATCACAATCTTCCTTCTTGTAAATGCTGCAATTCTGATAACAGAGATCAGTTGTATATACAAGTACCTTATATATTATTGTTGATTTACTGGAGGGAGTGGCTGTGTATAGTCCGTCCAATACTGAAATTACCAGTAAATCCAATGTTTAGTCCTTCCTATCTATTGTATATGATAATTTAGTATTTGTGAAATGTTATACTAATTGTACATATTATAACCATCAGGAAACATCCGAAGGTGACTCCGAAGAGGGGCAAACCGTGAACATGCCTGACCCTAATATTAGTCAGTTAGAGCTAAAAACTGATCTGATTGAAGGTAAGCCGATCATCTAATATTTTACATTCAAATATCCAGATATTATAGAGAATGGCAGAGAATATGTAGATTTACTCTTCATTCCCTGTAATGGAGAGGGATCATGTAATTCTACTTCACGCCTGTGTGGTCTTCTCGGCTCCAAAATGAGGGTCATAGATCCCCAATCATGTAATTGTTCAAAAATACCATATTTTGAAGACTATAAGATGCACCGGACCATAAGAAGCAGGTGAAATTTTGGAGCGGAAAATAGGAAAAACATTTTTTTAATAAAATGGTGGAGCAACTTATAATCCAATTTTGTGGTAACTTTTCTAGGGGAAAGGCGGCGGAAAGATGGCAGCAGCAGGAGTGGGGCGATGCTGCACTGAAGTCCCTGCACTTCCATGGTTTTCAATCTGGTGGACCTTGGGAAAATCTCCACCGGAGGTGGCGCATGCACAGATTGAGATCTCGGGAGACAAGATCTCAATCTGCATGCGCCATCTCCAGAATCCATTTTTCCGAAGTCCACCACACTGAAAATCATGGAAGTGCGGAGTCTCCGGCGACATTTTCTGAAAGCCCAGGGGCCGCTGCATCCTTGCACCGCCGAACACCCCCTCCTCCCAGCCTGGGGCCCACAGCATCGCCCCACTCCTGCCGCCGCCAGCTTCCTGCAGCAGTGACCCTGCGTCCTGGGGCCTCGCTTCACCACAACCCCCCCCCCCCCCCCTCAGTAAGCTACGTTGGGATAAGACGCACCCCCATTTTACAGAAAAAAGTGTGTCTTATAACTTGAAAAATACGGTAATCAGATCCTGAACAATCGCCCAGTGTATCTATCTCTGGATGTGCCATAAATACTGTATATTTAGTATGTGCAGAATACCAGATATCTAGTTTTTATATCATTTACAGAGATCTTGTCATGTCCTTCATTATATGGATGTGTTATATATTAAGTACTGATATAGACTGATACATGACATCTTTTCATTATTTTATCATTATTTTAGAAATAACTGTGTCGACGGCCAGTACTGATGGTGGAATATGTGAGACACCAGAGATCCACGAATCTGCCAGTGTAAGTATCAGAGGAGACGTCTGTTTATCATCAGATAACGGGGTATGAATTACACATATAATATTATACCCCAGATGACAATGGGATATCTTTGCTTTTATGTAGATCAGATCTATTGTGAGTAATGATGGCATTGTTATTCTGCCTCTTCTGTGTGATGCCCCTTATCATACCCTGCAGTACAGTGATATCTATGCATGGGGAATATCCCCTTAAAATATAATACTGTCTGTGGAGGGTCCGGCTTGCATCATGTCCTCTACATCTGCTGCAATGTAATCAGCGTGGACATAATCTAGAGGAGAAGTTCCTGCATCTGGAGCTTTTATTTTCCTGCAGATTCTATGTCTTAATGTCATTTCTTATTATTTCTAGGCCTTGACCGGATCATTGAACTTGGAGACAAGTCCTAGTAAGACCGACTTTAAACCAATCAAACTGATCAGCAGTGGAGCTTATGGGTGAGCTTTATGTTTGCATAATATACATTTCCTAGTGTTCCTTATGACAATGCTTCTGTCTCTGTGCCCAGCCCGTACAACAGAGAAATGCTCTGAGTCCATACTGTCCACAAGAGATGAGCGAATCAGGCAAAATTCTAATTTGCTTGTTCACGTGGACTTGTGAAAATACGATTCAAGGAGAAATTAATGTCCCTTATTATGCTCTGGGGCCTCACCAGGCCCCAGAACATAATAAGCATAAGAAACATACTTATACTCCCCTTACTGCTCAATTCTCTAGCCCCTCCACTTCTCACCGTCACCCGTCCGGTCCTCACTGCCTCTTCAGTTTGCCACCGCTCACGCTATGCAAGGACTTCAGGCTTTGAGAAGGTCTGAGAGAGTTCTATGCAAGAGCATAAAAAGTCACAACATTGTGACACCGTGACTGTTCTTGCGCTTGTGCATAATCCTCCCAGATCTCATCAATGTTGGAAGTCCCGTCCCAGTATGAGAGGCATTTGGATTTCAGCATTAGCAGCAGAGATTTGAGGATGCGGCAAGGAACGGACGGTTGAGGCGGAGGGGCCGTAGAAGTGAGTATAAAAATTTGTTTATTTTTAAACTTTTTTATGGCCTTTCAAGATTTTGAAAATGGTGGCCAACGCTTGACATTTTGCTAAATCCATGAGTAAGCAAATTACAAAAAACAAAACAAACAAAAAAACAAAACGCCATTTTGGTGAATGCAGAATTTTGCAAAATCTGAGTAGAATTTAATTCCACTCAAATGTGTTAGCTCATGTCTACTGGCCACATCTATATGTCATTATTTAGGTCAGTTAGGACGTGACATAGATGAGGACCTCGCATAGGTCATCATTTATGTTGTGTAACTTGATGGATTTCTACATGGATTTCTAGTGACATCTAGTAGTAACCAGACAATCATGTGATGAGGTTTATAGACAAAATGTTAGTAAGAATTCATTATAAATCATGGATTTTCCTTCTCTCCAGAGCCGTCCACTTAGTGCGACACAAATACACAAGCCAGCTATTCGCTATGAAGAAGCTGGACAAGGAGAACGTGAATATTCCAAGAAGACTTGAACGTGCCTTTCTAGAGAGGGACATCCTAACATTTGCTGATTGTCCATTTGTGGCCTCCATGTTGTGCTCCTTTCCAACTCCTCATCATCTGTGTATGGTCATGGAGTATGCAGCAGGTAAGTCATATCCATTGTGCCTATATCCAGCCTCAATCTGCTTATCTCTAGCATCTTCTCCATAATCTGAATGTGACCACATGGACGGTTACATGTCCATACTGCATTTACTATAAGTTATCTGTTACCAAGATGCCAGGAAAATCATTATCTCTGTGAAAGTCTCTGGTGAATGTCCTCACTGAGAATGGCAAAAATATCCACTGAGGATAAAAGGAGGATTTGACTCAATTCTAACAGTTTGTATAGATGAGCATTTCACAGAGTAATGAATAAGAGGCTTGCAGATGAGGCACGGCTCTGTCTTTTTATATTGGGTCACTCTGCTTTATACGCTCTACATTAGGCCTCTTTCACGCTTCAGTATTTCTGGTACGTGAGGTGACAGTTTACCACACGTACTGGAGACACTGACACATGTGCGCACATGTCAGTGTTTCCACGGACCGTGTGTCCATGTGATCCACACGTAGACATGTCTGTTTTTGGCCAGCAGGACGGATCACACAGACCCATTCAAGTCAATGGTTCAGTGTAAACACATACTGCACACGGATGCCATCCGTGTGACATGTGTCGGCGCCTGGGAATTAGCGATAAAGTTAGCGCCGGGTGCTAAACGCTGCCCTCATCATTGTCCCCTGCCGGCGCTGCGATCAGAACCAGCAGGGGTTAATGATGAGGGTTGTCTTCTCCCAGTGTATTTCTACCTGTAAAAATAAGAATAAAAAAAAAATCTATACCCTCACCTGTCCTAAATGTCCCCCACTGTAATCCATGAGACCGCTCAGCAGAGGAGCCGGGGAGAATGACTCCTGCAGCGAGCGGCCCCGAATCTGCGCTGAGCTCAGCGAGCGGTGTCCTGTCACTCACTGAGCTCAGCTGAGGTCTGGCGTCGCTCGCTGCAGGAGTCATTCTCCCCAGCTCCTCTGCTGAGTAGTCGCATGGATTACAGCAGGAGATACTTAGGACAGGTAGGTGAGTATAAGGGTTTTTTTTTATTTTATTCTTATTTTTACAGGTGGAGACACCGGGAGCAGACTACAACTCTCATTATTAACTCCTGCTGGTGCTGATCGCAGTGCCGGCAGGGGAAAATGATGAGCGCAGCGTTCAGTACCCGGCTTTTGGGAATAACGCTAACTGTACACTGATTCCCAAACGCCGGTACGTGTGCTCCTGATGCGGCACACGGACATCTCCGACACAGGTTTTTCCGGTACCAGAAATATCCGGACGTGTGAAACCGGCCTTATACAGTATATAAAGCAAAACCACAAATGAGACTGCTAACACCTTTAACTAATTATATATTTATTTATTGCAAGATACATAGTATATATAGCTCATACTTTTTTGGCCAGAATAGTGTCTCTTTTTTGTATGAGTTACCTTGTTATTTTTAAATATTTATTCCACGTGACTAATAAAGATTCATGCTTTTATATGGGATGTTGCTTCATTGCACTTATTTGTGCAGCTCTTGCACCTTTGTGGTTTTGCTTCATAGACATTTAGTGCAGTCCTAGTTACTATTCGGGTATGCTCCAATGGAGGGTTTTTTGCATTATTATACAGTATATCTCTGTGTATGACGTCCTGCCCCAATGTCTCTGCTCATTTCTCATTCACACTCCTCATGTGTCATTTACATTGTAACAAACCCTCTCCTGTCATATTTGCTTTCTGCTGTAGGAGGAGACTGTGGCAGTTTTATGAAGAACTATGGGTGTTTACCTGTCCCCTTGGCTCGTCTGTACATTGCAGAAACGGTTCTAGCTGTGGAATATCTGCACAGCTATGGTGTAATGCACAGAGACCTGAAGCCTGAAAAGTAAGTGACACTTGTAGTATAAGAAAGGGGTAAAAAGATATCGTTTATTATACAAACTATTTGCAACTTGGGGCTGACATCCTCTTTTTTTCACAGCCTCCTGATAACGTCAACTGGTCATATTCAAGTTACAGATTTTGGGCTTTCCAAACTCTGCCTCATGAGACCAACATCAGAGATCTACAAGGCTCCAATTGAGGACATCACCAGAGAGTTCCATGATAAGGAGGTAGGCAGGAACTTGTTCTTTACTCATCTCCTCCATTTCTCCTTCTCTTATACTTTCTCATCTAGAAAACGTTTCCACTGATGTTATTTGTCACAATTATGTTCTCTGATCATTATCTCATTCCTCTGTTTTTTCCAGATTGCTGGCTCCCCTCATTACATAGCCCCAGAAGTTATCTTAAAGGAAGGCTATGGAAGGCCAGCTGACTGGTGGTCAATTGGGATCATCCTATATACATTTCTTGTAGGACGTGTACCATTTTATGGGCCTTCCAAATATGACATTTACAGCCATATTGTCAGGGGTAAGTAAAATAATCTGATTGCTGTGTAATGTCATTGTTATTTGAATAGATTAGTTGTGTGATTTAGTTACTTTTGTTAATATAAAAGATTTTTGTTTTGATAAAATAAATTAAGATGTTTCATTTTCTGTAATATTTGCTTTTTACATAACAGATGACATATATTGGAAACTTACTAATTCGGCTTTTCCAGCCACAGCTCGGGATATCATCATTGAGCTGCTCAGAAAAGATCCAGCACAAAGACTTGGGACAGGTAATGTATATAATACTATTATTAATGACTTATTACACCTCTGTGAACAGAAAATGAATAATGAGGATCAGCACTGAGGTTTTGTTCTCTACCAGCTTGGCCATTCCCCATTCTTCATGCTAAGACTTTCAGTACATCTACTTCACTTCGGCTCTGTTACGTCAACCGTTCAGATTAACGCCCCCTTCACACGTCCGTATAAAATCAGTACTGAAACCAGTACCGGAAAAAAACAGTACTAGTGTCATCAGTGTTTTGAATCAGTGTGCCATCAGTGTGCCATCAGTGTTTTTCCGGTACGGCAAAGAAAAAGAAATGATAAAGTATCTCTTATACTTTGTAATGTTAAACAGATACAGCGTAAGGAAGGCACACAAATGGCACACGGATGCCATCTGTGTGATGTACGTATTTTTCAGGGTCCCATAGACTTGTATTGGCACTTGTCATCTGTGCTGCCACAAAAAAACAGCAGCATAGATGATAATGGGTACGGGTGGCATACGTGAAAGAAAAATGGATGCCACATGTAGTGCAAACACGGATATGTGTAGGAGGCCTAAGAAACTTGTCTCTTTGACAATAACTATATCACTATTCATTGTTTTCCTTTTCAAGGAGGAGCAAATGAGATCAAATTTCATCCATTCCTGCGTAACTTAGATTTTGACAACCTTCTAAGTCAGAAGTCGCTGTTCATTCCTGATCTTGAGTCAGAAGAGGATACCATCTACTTTGACAGTAAGTAGAATGAGACATCATCTGCAGAAAGCTGCTGTGTGTCTTGTATTTCATTTTAAGTGAGAATCAGTCCCCACCTTGATTCATGATCAAATGGTGACTGTTCAGGACAAAGTATTATGCTAATAATCTCGATTAACTCTTGTACTTTTCAGCTCGATGTAGCAGACATCAACATATTGATTCAGATGAGGGGGACACAAGTGAAGATAATGACTGGCCGGAAAGCCAAAACTTTCTATCATCTTCGCATAGGCTTTCTAAAGTAAGTATGTGACCAATAAGATCCATACAACCTGTAATTAAAATAAAATTGTAAAATATTAAAATATTTTTTTTTCCTCTTTGTATTAGCTCTGTTCCATCCATACCAAGATGATGAACAATGAAGAACCCAAGTCACCTCCAGGGTATTCACCAGAAAGTGCAAAACAGTCAGACATGTGAGCAAATTATTTTTATGGGGTCCATTCTGATATGTGTTCACAACACCAAATTCAAGACGAGTGTAAGTCGATACTAAATCCAGTATCGATGACCACATGATTGCTGATCACCATGTTTCTGACTTGTGATAACGCTGGTGATGAAAGTTGATAACTATGACCAGCTTTAATTTCCAGTTCATTACAGGAAAATAAATATTGCTAGTGATTCTCCATTCTTGCTGGTAGAAGAGGGTCTTGAGCACAGCATCCCCTTCATGTTATTCAGATGTCCTAATGGGCTTTGCAGACAGGTGTTGTATCCGTATCTATTGTTTTCACTTGTAATTTATATGTTTTTCTTCTACCAAACAGACAGAAAGATTCTCCCCCCTCTAAGTCTGAAGACAACCAGACGCAGAAAGATTCTCCCCCTTCTAAATCTGATGACAACCAGACACAGAGAGATTCTCCCCCCTCTAAGTCTGATGACAACCAGACGCAGAAAGATTCTCCCCCTTCTAAATCTGAGGATGACAACCAGACACAGAGAGATTCTCCCCCCTCTAAGTCTGATGACAACCAGACGCAGAAAGATTCTCCCCCCTCTAAATCTGATGACAACCAGACGCAGAAAGATTCTCCCCCCTCTAAGTCTGATGACAACCAGACGCAGAAAGATTCTCCCCCCTCTAAATCTGATGACAAGCAGACGCAGAAAGATTCTCCCCCCTCTAAATCTGATGACAACCAGACGCAGAAAGATTCTCCCCCCTCTAAATCTGATGACAACCAGATGCAGAAAGATTCTCCCCCCTCTAAATCTGATGATGATAAGCAGAGGCAGAAAGATTCTTCCCCCTCTAAATCTGATGACAACCAGACGCAGAAAGATTCTTCCCCCTCTAAGTCTGATGATGACAAGCAGTGTTTCACTGCTGAAGGCAGACAGTCATCCATATTGTCAGGTATGTATAGCTCTATAGGTCATTCTATTGCAGCCTGTGTCAAAAAGTGTAATGTGAAAACAGCCCAACATTTCATTTTATAAAAATCCTCACTCTTAGGCTGTGTGCCCACGATGCGTTTTTCAAGCGTTTACGCTGCGGAATTTCTACAGCGTAAACACTTGGGAAACGCTTGGTAAACCTTCCCCCATGGTCTCCAATGCAATTCCGCACTTTCAATGCCCATGCTGCGTATTTTTCCGCAGCGTTTATGCTGCGCTCAAAAATACGCAGCATGTCCATTAATTTTGCGGACGCGCAGCGTAATCGCCGCCATTGACTTGCATTAGAACGCGCTAATTCCGCAAGACTGCATCTGTACTTGCGTAATTGGCGCTTTCTAATGTGCGGATGGTACCCAAGTCTGGAGGAGAGGAGACTCTCATCCAGACCTGGGTACCATAGAATCTGTAAAGAAAAGAATTTAAAATAAAAAATAAAGCTTATAATCACCTTCCGATGTCCTCCCAGTGTTTTGTCCACGCCGTCCGGTCTCTTGCAATGCTCGCGCTGTTGTGAAGGACCTGTCATGACGTCACTGAGTCATGTGACCCATCACATGACTCAATGACGTCACCGCAGGTCCTTCACAGCACCGCGAGCATTGCAAGAGACCGGACGCAGCAGAGATGACACCGGGAAGACACCGGAAGGTGAGTATAATCTTTTTTTTTTCATTTTTTACCATTCTTATTCTTTTTTTTAACTATTACTCGGTCACACTATATAAATCCATGCCGGTTGCATGGATTTAAATAGTGTGACCAACTTGTCAAGCACTTTTCCAAGTGATGCTCAAAATCGTTTGGAAAACTTCTTGAAAAAACGCATGCGAAAGCGCATGTAAAAATGCTGAAAAAACGCTTCTCTCTGGCAGAAAAAACGCATGTAAATCTGCATGTAAATCTGCATACGTTTTTTTCTGCCAGAGAGAGGCAAAAACGCTCTGCATCAAATCTGCTACGTGGGCACATAGCCTCATAGGTTATAATTTTTAATGCATAAGAAGCCATTCAGTCTTCTGCCAAACTGATTCTGAATACTGCACCCATGGCTCCATCTAGGCCTATACTGATCCTTATCACCTTAAGAATGCACTGAGGTTTTAGCTAACTTATTTTAAGATATTACTTGCAGGATGCCGCAGTGTTATCATGTTAATAAGGGGACATAGTTCCCTGGCTAGACACCACATATCGGAAAACCTACAGGTTTCATATTAATCAGTTCACAAGGCAATCTAATTCTCAGACCCTCAGGTGGTTTTATGTATATATGACATATTCTCTCTATTATGGTGCAATAATCAATTACCGGGACTACAGGGTACAAGAATAACAGAATTCTATATAAAGATACAAAGCTAATCTTTTAGGAGTTTATAATATACATCTTTTTCTTGTTTTTTTTATCAGAATCACCAGTTCAGGGGAAAAGAAAATCTGCATCGAAAGATCGACAAAAAACAGAGAAGGTAGAAGAGAGAAGAAGTAGAAGAGGTAAGTGTAACAATAAGCTCCATGTTGCATGATGTCAGTCAGTGAGAAGGAGTCATGTGGAGCAGATATTATCTGTAGGATTACTGACAATGACCCCGTACATCTGTATGGATACGACTCCTCTATCATCCTGTCACAGTGACACTACAGTAGTATCCTCTAATACATACATGTCAAACTCTGGCCCGTGGACCAAACCTGGCCCGCAGGGTGGTTATATTTGACCCACGACAACAGAACCACCACCACTATTTGGGGCCATTATTCTGTATGGAGGACAATGTGGGGCCCATTATACTGTACGGAGGACTATGTGGGGCCATTATTCTGTATGTAGGATTATGTGGGGTCCAAGTTTTTCATTTTGGCCCTCTGTGTGTTTGAGTGTGACATCCCTGCTCTAATATGTAGTCCCATTACTTACATTAGTTATGTCTCTTTGTCTCCTCTCACAGGTTCCACCTTCCGCCGGCTGATATCATCTTGCCGGCGTGGATTATCCAGGGTTGCTCGCTCCATCAGACAAAGCTGCATATTTGCTCCCTGTCATCGGAGCAACACAAACATCTCAATGTGAAAAACCCTTCATGTCTAGTGCCTAGTACAGCATGTCCACCATTAAAGATGCACCTGTGTGGAAGGACTTGTACCATCTACCTGTGGCCTTCTGACCAGCAAGTAACATCTGCAGAAGAAGGCCCTCCAAGAACATCTCTTCATTCTTCCATGTAATTCTTAATAAAAAAAAAACTAAAAAGAATCATTTCAAATTGATTAATGTCCCTTTGCATTTAATGTAATACTACTGACATTTATGGCATATCAGTACTAAACATCATATATGTCTGATGAGAGAATATCGTTTCCATGTTTCATGTTAATCCTCTAATCCTCAGCCAAAAGTGGAAGAGAAGACCAGTGATTCTGTTACATCTACGAATGACAGTCAATCCAGGGAAAAACACCTTCTGATCCATACATTTTTCAGGCACTCTGATCCTTTTACCTTCATGTGGCTCTACTTAAGGTTTATGTATAAGAACCAGTTGGATTCAGTACTGGGCATCCTGGGGGTCCCAGCAGCCACATCCCAATTGTTCAACTAAAAAAGACATACTGTATTATAGTGTGATATATATATATATATATATATATATACACACTGTGTGCAGAATTATTAGGCAAATGAGTATTTTGATCACATGATACTTTTTATACATGTTGTCTTACTCCAAGCTGCATAGGCTTGAGAGCCAACTACCAATTAAGTAAATCTGGTGATGTGCATCTCTGTAATGAGGAGGGGTGTTGGCTAATGACATCAACACCCTATGTAAGGTGTGCTTAATTATTAGGCAACTTCCTTTCCTTTGGCAAAATGGGTCAGAAGAGAGATTTGACGGGCTCTGAAAAGTCCAAAATTGTGAGATGTCTTGCAGAGGGATGCAGCAGTCTTGAAATTTCCAAACTTTTGAAGCGTGATCACCGAACAATCAAGCGTTTCATGGCAAATAGTCAACAGGGTCGCAAGAAGCGTGTTGGCCAAAAAAGGCGCAAAATAACTGCCCATGAATTGAGGAAAATCAAGCGTGAAGCTGCCAAGATGCCATTCACCACCAGTTTTGCCATATTTCAGAGCTGCAATGCTACTGGAGTATCAAAAAGCACAAGGTGTGCGATACTCAGGGACATGGCCAAGGTAAGGAAGGCTGAAAAACGACCACCTTTGAACAAGAAGCATAAGATAAAACGTCAAGAATGGGCCAAGAAATATCTTAAGACTGATTTTTCAAAGGTTTTATGGACTGATGAAATGAGAGTGACTCTTGATGGGCCAGATGGATGGGCCAGAGGCTGGATCAGTAAACGGCAGAGAGCTCCACTCCGACTCAGATGCCAGCAAGGTGGAAGTGGGGTACTGGTATGGGCTGGTATCATCAAAGATGAACTTGTGGGACCTTTTCGGGTTGAGGATGAAGTGAAGCTCAACTCCCAGACCTACTGCCAGTTTCTGGAAGACAACTTCTTCAAGAAGTGGTACAGGAAGAAGTTGGTATCGTTCAAGAAAAACATGATTTTCATGCAGGACAACTCTCCATCACATGCATCCAACTACTCCACAGCGTGGCTGGCCAGTAAAGGTCTAAAAGAAGAAAAAATAATGACATGGGCCCCTTGATCACCTGATCTGAACCCCATAGAGAACCTGTGGTCCATCATAAAATGTGAGATCTACAGGGAGGGAAAACAGTACACCTCTCGGAACAGGGTCTGGGAGGCTGTGGTGGCTGCTGCACGCAATGTTGATCGAAAACAGATCAAGCAACTGACAGAATCTATGGATGGAAGGCTGTTGAGTGTCATCATAAAGAAAGGTGGCTATACTGATCACTAATTTTTTGGGTTTTTGTCTTTGCATGTCAGAAATGTTTATTTCTATATTTTGTGCACTGATATTGGTTTACCTGGTGAAAATAAACAAGTGAGATGGGATTATATTTGGTTTTTATTAAATTGTCTAATAATTCTGCACAGTAATAGTTACCTGCACAAACAAATATCCTCCTAAGATAGCCAAATCTTAAAAAAACCACTCCAACTTCCAAAAATATTAAGCTTGGATATTTATGAGTCTTGTGGGTTGATTGAGAACATAGTTGTTGATCAACAATAAAAATAATCCTCTAAAATACAATTTGCCTAATAATTCTGCACACCGCGTATATCTATATATATAATCGTCTTATCCCGTCTGTCTGTCTGTCTGTCTGTCGGGGAAATCCCGCGTCACTGATTGGTCCAGCAGCGGCCAATCAGCGACGCGGGATTTCAGAAAAAAGATGGCGGCCGTTAGAGGCTCATCTGCGGGACGGAGCTCAGCGGCGATGCAGCCGGGAGATGACTGGCGCGAGGCTCTCATCTCCCGGCCGCTAGCAGCAGAAGAACCCCGACCGGCGAGCAGCCGCTCATCTCCCGGCTTCTCGCAGCGGAAGTAGCCGCACAGGCAGTGGCGTTGACCTCCATGCGGCTAGGGTGTCAAGGGAGGACCGGGGAGCGGCGCTGCGGGTCGGGATACTTCTGCTGCGAGAAGCCGCTCATCTCCCGGCTTCTCGCAGCGGAAGTAGCCACACAGGCAGCGGCGCTCCCCGGTCCTCACCAATACGATTCTGCTCCCCGGTCCTCACCTATACGATTCGCTGATTGGTCGCGGTCTCTGGCCGCGACCAATCAGTGATCTTGGCGCAAAAGTTAAACACCGCTGTGCTGATTGGTCGCGGCCGCTGCCCGCGACCAATCACCGATTTGGACGCCACATTTAAATAGCGGCCACGACCAATCACCGATCTTGGCGCAACATTTAAACACTGCTGTGCTGATTGGTCACAGACGCTGCCCGCGACCTATCAGCGATTTTGGCGCCAAATTTAAACACTGCTGTGCTGATTGGTCGCGGACGCTGCCCGCGACCAATCAGCGATTTTGGCGCCAAATTTAAACAATGCTCTGCTGACTGGTCGCGGATGCCAGCCACGACCAATCAGCGAGATTGGCGCCAAATTTATACAACGCTCTGCTAATTGGTCGCGGACACCAGCCACGACCAATCAGCGAGATTGGCGCCAAATTTAAACAATGCTCTGGCGCCAAATTTAAACAACGCTCTGCTGATTGGTCGCGGCCGCCAGCCGACCGCGACCAATCAGCGAGATTGGCGCCAAATTTAAACACCACTCTGCTGATTGCGCCCAGTCGGCCGCATACATATTCTAGAATACCCGATGCGTTAGAATTGGGACACCATCTAGTATATATATAAATATATTCACTTGTGGAAAACCCTTTTAACTAGGGCTGTGGTGTCAGTAAGTCAAATTTCCAACTATAATAATTACTAATACCAAATATACTGCAACAAATAATAGTAAATATTCAGCAATTTATGCATGAAAATAATTTATAATATACAATATTAACACTATATAAGTATTTACATTTTTTTCTACCTGCAGTTGGAGTTGGTACGTTCTTCTGATACTAACTCCACAGCTCGGCTTTTCCTTCTTTCCTGCTCCTCTAACATAAAAGTACAGCAATTAATTACGACAAGTTAATCATTTAAATGCTGCTGTCAATCTCTGACAGCAGCACGTAAATGTAACCAGTGCCACTGCTTCCATTTACCAGCTCCCATCTGTGCCCTGTGACATGATCTCGGGGGCTGATGGGTCACTAGGACAGTGAGGGCCCTGTGCCCGCTGTCTTGGTGCTCCTCTGGAGCTCATCTATATGCTGAGCTTCAAAGGAGACCGAGATTTAGGCTACCGTCCCACTATCAGTATTTGGTCCAATTTCACCACAAATGGATTTTTTTCCCCATTTTTAGTACATTGAATAGTAAAATGAATCATTCAAAACTACAAGTAACCCCAAAGTCACGCCAGTTTCCATGGCCCAGAAGATTCTCTGAAGGAAGAGTGTCATTGGGTGACTGCTTCTTTGGTAAATACCATAAACATTAGCACTTAAAAAGGTCCATATGTCTGGAACCGTATAGATGATTTCGAAAGAAACAAAAAAAAGCTCAGTGATAAGAAACAGATGATGGTTATTAATGGAACACACTAACTGGGTCACATTTAAAAGTGGTGTACCCCAGGAGTCAGTATTGGGACTTCTATTTAATACAATTATTAATGACCTTTTGGGGGGTATACAGAGTAAAATTTCAATATTTTCAGATGATCGTAAACTCTGCAAGGTTATCAGTACATAGGAGGATAATGTAATATTACAGAGGGATTTATGTAAGCTTGAGGTTTGGGCTGAAAAATGGCAATTGAAGTTTAATGTAGATAAATGTTCTTGCTTGGGACAAATTACAATGTACAATTATGTACTAAACACTGGGAAAACCATCACTGGAAAAGACTTGGGTGTATGGGTGGACAGCAAACTCAACTTTAATAACCAGTGCTAGGCCGCTGCTGCCAAGGCAAATAGAACCATGGAAGCATTAAAAGAGGCATAGATGCTTATGATAAGAACATAGTTTTGTCTGTATACAAGTCACTAATTCAGCCACATTTAGAATACTGTGTATAATTTTGGTCTTTGGTGTATAAGACGGACATAGTTGAACTAGGACGTATGCAGACAAATGCAACCAAGGTTATTAAGGGAATTGGTGCACTGCAATTCCAAGACAGGTTATCAAAGTTAGGGTTATTCAGTTTGGAATAATGAAGGTTTAAGGGCGATCTTATTACAATGTACAAATATAAGAAGAAACAGTATAGAGATCTTATTAAGGAACTTTTTACATATAGACCTTCAACGATGACAAGGAGGCACCCTCTCCTACTAGAAGAAAGATGGTTTCTCAGTCATCATAGATGGCGATTCTTTACTCTAAGAATAGTGAAATTACGGGACTTTCGGGAACATAAACATCACAGTAAAAGATAATGCCTTACCAACACCAGGTCAGATTACCAGTGCACCGCAGGATGCAGCAAGCCTCCATGATAAAGGCGGGGGCAGCACATGTGCAAAATACTGATGCCGACAGCCACTCACTAACCTACCAATTCTTGGAGGGGGTGGCTGTGTAGTATTATACATGCACACCGATGGAGTTGTGAGCTTGCGTATTTTGGCCAAAATATCGTCCAATACCTCATGTGGTGTACTTATCTTATATACTATTTTTCATCTTTTTTGCACATCTTTTTGCAGGATGCAGCCAGGCCTCTTTAGTGTTGGCTGGGTGAATTGGGGCATCTGTCCTGTGGGGGTGCATGTATATAGTTCTGGGCAACCCGCCTGATCTAATACTATGGGCGTCATCAATACGCTGCAAGCAAGACATCAATAGGCTGCAAGCCAGACACTGTGTATCACACATATCTGTGTGACTGGCGCCCTATGCAGACTCCATCGGTGTGCATGTATAATACTACACAGCCACCCCCTCCATGAATTGGTAGGTTAGTGAGTGGCTGTCTGCATCAGTATTTTGCACATGTGCTGCCCCCGCCTTTATCATGGAGGCTTGCTGCATCCTGCAGTGCATTGGTAATCTGACCTGGTGTTGGTAAGGCATTATCTTTTACTGTGATGTTTTTTGAAATTATGTCCAATGTTCACCATTTTTAATATTCAGACTTTCGGGAACATCATATTGTAATTGTTGATTTACTAAACAAGTTCAAGTATGGCCCGGATGCTTTTGTTGAAAAATATATTACAGGTTATGGGAACTAGATTCTGTGATAGGACGTTCATCCAGGGAACTAGTCTAATTGCCATTAGTGGAGTTGGGAAGGATTTTTTCGTTAATAGGGGGCAATTAGCATCTGCCTCATGGGTCTTTTGCCTTCCTTTGTATCAACATGTTAGGTTATAGGTAGAACACAATGGATGTCTTCTTTCAATGTACTGTGTGGGGAAATGTATTGTCAGGGGGAATCATACTGTACATCATGCTGTGTGTAATAGGACCGTGGGGGCATCATATTGAGTGTGATAGCCACTGTGGGGCCATGAAAGTGGTATCATACTGTGTGTAGGCATATATGAGGAATTGGACTAGATTAGAATACTGGCATTCGAGAAAGAATGTCACACCGATTGTACTCCCGGGATTATGGTGTGCTGTGTAATAATATATGGTAGCAGGACCCCTCTAGTCTTCATTCCAGTTATACTAACTGCTCAGTGTTACATTGATTTGGTCGTGGAACCAGTGATATGGACATTTCTTAAACGTGCCTCAGTAACTATTTTTCAACATGGAAATGTTAAGCTACATGTTGCAGGTGCTACTGTGAGCAGCATGCTTGACTTAAACATGATACCATGGCCAGAAGCATCTCCGGATTTGACTCCCATCAAGCACTTCATTGGTCGAGCATTGCAAAAGGAGTTGCCGTCAGCAGATCTTGATGATTTGTGTGCCCAAGTGCATTCATTATTCCTCTCTGCTCTGCCTTGCTCACCGCTCCGGCGGTTCCTCTCTGCTCTGCCTTGTCCACCGCTCCGGCGGTTTCGCCCTGCTCTGCCTTGCTCACCGCTCTGGCGGTTCCTCCTGCTCTGCCTTGCCCACCGCTCCGGCGGTTTCGCCCTGCTCTGCCTTGCTCACCGCTCTGGCGGTATCTCTCTGCTCTGCCTTGCCTACCGTTCCAGCGGTTCCTCTCTGCTCTGCTTGTCTACCGCATCTGCGGTTCTGTTCCTGAATCCCAGTTTGTACTGGACCCTATCCAGCCTGCGCTCCAACCTGCTAGTGCCTCCCTGTCTGCACTCCAGCCGTGTTTGCCAGTACCCCCCTGTCTGCATACCAGCCGTGCCTTGCCAGTGCCCTCCTGTCTGCATACCAGCCGTGCTTGCCAGTATCCTCTTGTCTGCACTCCAGCCGTGCCTGCCAATACCCAACTGTCTGTGTGCCAGCCTAACCTGCCCGTTCCTGCATTCCCCGGTGTGGGTCAACAGCTGTGACCGGGGTCTAACCTGGAGTAGCACCTGGTCCCTCTGCTCGGTTCCTCCTTGGTTCACGGAGTCGTTAGCCTCCGTGCGACCTTGGTCGGATCGGGTAGATACTTAGTTATGCCCCTCCAGGCACTCCTCGGTTCATGGTACAGTGGGATCACTAATCACGCTCACGCCAGTCAGTCCAGGCACGAGTGTAACAGTTTTATTTATGTTGTATCGTGTTTGAAGGTTGCCTTTTCCTGATGGCAGGTTTCAGCTCTTTCCAAAGATGCTCAATAGGATTTAGGTCAGGGCTCATAGAAGGCCACTTCAGAATAGTTGAAAGTTTTCCTCTTAGCCGTTCTTGGGTGTTATAAGCTGTGTGTTTTGGGTCATTATCCTGTTGCAAGACCCATGACTGAGACCAAGCTTTCTGACAATGGGTAGCACATTTCTCTCTAGAATCCCTTGATAGTCTTGAGATTACATTTTACCCTGCACAGATTCAAGACACCCTGTGCCAGATGCAGCAAAGCAGCCCGAGAACATAACAGAGCTCCTCCATGTTTCACAGTAGGGACAGTGTTCTTTTCTTGATATGCTTCACTTTTCCGTCTGTGAACATAGTGCTGATGTGCCTTGCCAAAAACTTCAATGTTTGTCTCATCTGTCCATAGGACATTCTCCCAGAAGCTTTGTGGCTTGTCAACATGTAGTTTGGCAAATTCCAGTTTGGCTTTTTTATGAAATTTTTTTCAACAATGGTGTTCTCCTTGGTCGTCTCCCATGAAGTCCACTTTGGATCAAACAACAACGGATGGTGCGATCTGACACTGATGTTCCTTGAGCATGAAGCTCACCTTTAATCTCTTTAGAAGTTATCCTGGGCTCTTTTGTTACCATTCGAATTATCCGTCTCTTTGATTTGTCATCAATTTTCCTCCTGCTGCCACGTCCAGGGAGGTTGGCTACAGTCCCATGGATCTTAAATTTCTAAATAATATGTGCAACTGTAGTCACAGGAACATCAAGCTACTTGGAGATGGTCTTATAACCTTTACCCTTAACTTGCTTGTCTATAATTTTCTTTCTAATCTCCTGAGACAACTCTTTCCTTTGCTTCCTCTGGTCCATGTTGAGTGTGGTACACACCATGTCACCAAACAGCACAGTGAGTATCTGTAGCCCTATATACAGGCCCACTGACTGATTACAAGATTGTAGACACTTGTGATGCTAATTAGTGGACACAACTTGATTTAACATGTATCTGTTGTCACATTATTTTCAGGGGTACCATCATTTTTGTCCAGGCCTATATCATGAGTTACATTTTTTAAAAACTTCTGTGGAAGCAGGGTTGAAAAGCAATGTCTGACTTCCATTTGTTCATTTTCATAGATTTTTAATTTATTATTACTTTTGTCAGATTCAAATTATTTCTGTGACCATTGTGGGTTTTTCCTTTCATTAAACGAGGAGTACCAACAATTTTGACCACGTATGTATGTATGTACAAACACACACACACACACATATGTATATATATATATATATATATATATATATATATATATATATATATATACATACACATACACACATACATACATATATATACACACACACATATATATACACACATACATATACATACATACATATATATATAGTGATGTAGCAGACATCCCTTTAATGGTTTGGTGTGTTTTTGAATGACCATGTACCTTCCTCTTTAACGGACTGGTCACATGACTGTGACATCACACAGGTCCTTATGCACACAGAGGGTGTGGACACATGACTCTGACATCAGTTAAGGTCCTATCTGTGTGTGTGCTGCAGTATATATAAACCCTGTGTGATTTGTGACAGGTGTGTTCCGGTGTGTAGGAGTTCCTGGGTGTTGGGAGCTCCTGTGTGGGCACCGTGTGAGCGGCACGAGGCTGTTCCCTGTGTGTGGGGAACACCGCTCGTGGGAAGCCTGGTGAGGCCTGGTGGACTCCGGTGGAGGTGAAGCCTGGATCCCTGTGAGAGTGTGGGGGATGCCAGTAAGCCTCGGAGTGCCACACAAGCACACAAATTTTGGGGTCCATTTTTTCTTGTTAGCCCTGTGAAAATAAAAAAAATTGGGTCTAAAGTAACATTTTTGTGAAAAAAGTTAAATGTTCATTTTTTTCTTCCACATTCAAAAAATTCCTGTTAAGCATCTGAAGGGTTAATAAAGTTCTTGAATGTGGTTTTGAGCACCTTGAGGGGTGCAGTTTTTAGAATGGTGTCACTTTTGGGTATTTTCTGTCATAAAGACCTCTCAAAGTGACTTCAAATGTGATGTGGTCCCTAAAAAAATGGTTTTATACATTTTGTTGGAAAAATGAGAAATCGCTGGTCAACTTTTAACCCTTATAGCTCCCTAACAAAAAAAAATTTTGGTTCCAAAATTGTGCTGATGTAAAGTAGACATGTGGGAAATGTTATTTATTAACTCTTTTGTGTGACATATCGCTCTGATTTCAGGGCTTAAAAATTCAAATTTTGAAAATCGCAAAATTTTCAAAATTTTCGCCAAATTTCCATTTTTTTCACAAATAAACGCAAGTGATATCGAAGAAATTTTTCCACAATCATGAAGTACAATATGTCACGAAAAAACAGTCTCAGAATCAGGGGGATCCGTTGAAGCATTCCAGAGTAATTACCTCATAAAGTGACAGCGGTCAGAATTGTAAAAATTGGCCCGGTCATTAACGTGCAAACCACCCGCGGGGCTTAAGGGGTTAAAGAGAACCTGTCACGTCCTAGCTGCCCTCTACACTGCCCCCATAGCGTTGGTAGTGACGCAATGTGCATCACTAGCAAGCTGTTTTCATGAAAATCGCTGCAGCTATAATGAATTTATAACGTTTAATATACTTATATCTAGGGCCGGCTCCAGGTTTTTCTGGGCCCCGGGCGAGTCTCAGTGGGCCCCTCTAACACATACCACGATTCATGATGCACAGATACCGCAGAGAAATCTATATATATAGTACAATGCAAAGATTTCACTTCTTACATTACATGAGTGATATCTACTGTAAATTCTACAATAGCTCAGAAGCCGGAGAATCCTCGCAGCACACAGTGCAGACCGGACAATATAGTCCTCCATACAGTATTATGGGCACCACTAAGTCCTCCATACAGTTTTATAGGCCCCATTATATATTGCTCCATACAGAATAATGACCCCACATAGTCCTCGTACAGTATAATGGGCACCACATATCTCCATACAGAATACTGGCCCCCATATAAGGCCGCATACGGAATACTGGCCCCCATATAAGGCTCCATAAAGGAATACTGGCCCCCATATAAGGCCCCATACGGAATACTGGCCCCCATATAAGGCCCCATATGGAATACTGGCCCCCATATAAGGCCCCATACGGAATACTGGCCCCCATACGAAATACTGGCCCCCATATAAGGCCCCATACGGAATACTTGCCCCCATATAAGGCCCCATAAAGGAATACTGGCCCCCATATAAGACCCCATGAAGGAATACTGGCCCCCATATAAGGCCCCATACGGAATACTGGCCCCCATATAAGGCCCCATACGGAATACTGGCCCCCATGTAAGGCCCCATACGGAATACTGGCCCCCATATAAGGCTCCATACGGAATACTGGCCCCCATATAACGCTCCATACGGAATACTGGCCCCCATATAAGGCTCCATACGGAATACTGCCCCCCATATAAGGCTCCATACAGAATACTGGCCCCCATATAACGCTCCATACAGGATACTGGTCCTCTTATAAAGCTCCATACAGGATACTGGCCCCCATATAACGCTCCATACAGGATACTGGTCCCCTTATAACGCTCCATACAGGATACTGGCCTCCATATAATGCTCCATGCAGGCTGTTACCCCCCACATAATGCCCCATACAGGCTGTCTCCCCCCTTATAATGCTCCATGCAAGCTGTTACCCCCCACATAATGCCCCATACAGGCTGTCCCCCCACCGTATAATGCTCCATGCAGGCTGTTCCCCCCACATAATGCACTAAGCAGGCTGCCCCCCCCCCCTTATAATGCCCCATGCAGGCTGTTCCCCCCTTATATTGCCCCATGCAGGCTGTCACCCCTCCTCTTTATAATGCCCCATGCAAGATGTCACCCCCTCTCTCTATAATGCCCCAAACAGGATGTCACCCCCCCTCTTTATAATCCCCAATCAGGATGTCACCCCCCCTCTTTATAATGCCCCATTCAGGATGTCACCCCCTCTCTTCATAATGCCCCATGCAGGATGTCACTCCCCTCTGTTTATAATGCCCCATGCAGGATGTCACCCCCTCTCTTTATAATGCCCCATGCAGGATGTCACCCCCTCTCTTTATAATGCCCCATGCAGGATGTCACCCCCTCTCTTTACAATGTCCTATGCAGGATGTCACCCCCCTCTCTTTATAATGCCCCATGCAGGATGTCAGCCCCCCTCTCTTTATAATGCCCCATGCAGGATGTCACCCCCTCTCTTTATAATGCCCCATGCAAGATGTCACCCCCCTCTCTTTATAATGCCCCATGCAGGATGTCACCCCCTCTCTCTATAATGCCCCATGCAGGCTGTCACCCCCTCTCTCTATAATGCCCCATGCAGGATGTCACCCCCCCTCTCTTTATAATGCCCCATGCAGGATGTCACCCCCCCTCTCTTTATAATGCCCCATGCAGGATGTCAACCCCCCTCTCTTTATAATGCCCCATGCAGGATGTCACCCCCCCATATTATGCCCCATGCAGGATGTCACCCCCCCCCCCATATTATGCCCCATGCCTCCATACATTAAAAAAAAAATCAAATACTCACCTCCCTCCTCACCTGCTGCAGCTGCTCGGGTCGGGACTCCAGCGTTGGCGGCGTCTTTCCGCTCTGTGCTCCCTGTGACAGCTCAGGGGGAGGGCGCGGTGGAAAGACTTCACCGCACCCTCTGACCTGAGACGTCACAGAGAGTGCAGAGCAGGAAGACGGCGGATCTGCAGAGGCACGGGGAGAGGTAAGTATCCGGCTGCCGGGGCCCTGAGCAAGCGGGGGAGAAGGGCGGGCGCTGACACCGCTCTCCTCCGCCCATAGCCCAACGGGGTGCGTGACCGCCAGTGGGCCCCCCTGCCTGCTCAGGGCCCCAGCACTTGCCCGGGTGCGCCGGTTGCTGACGCCGGCCCTACTTATATCCTACCTGCCTTTTCAATCATAGGGGCGTGCTTGTCATATTCAGTCAAGGGCGAGCGCAGCATTCACTCACTGCTGGCGCCGTCCATGTATTTGAATCCTGTTCCTGACCAGCGCTGATATTGTGGGACGCAGGCGCACTTGTAGATGTCCGGCCGCCTGCGCAGTGAGGCTCTGTGATTACCAGATTCACTGTGCATGCTCTGGGAACATAGCGCGTTAAAGCGCATGCGCAGTGAGGCTGTGTGATTATGACTTTTTCTTCACTTTGAAAATTGTTTAAGTTGGCTGAGGGACTGGGTGGTTTACCTAGGACAAGGAATGGCCATGTGTAAGAAAAACCGCTACTGATTGTAAATTACAGATTCTGTTAACTACAATAAATAAGTTGGTTAACAAGAAACACTTTGATATAGTGCACTACACAATACAGTTCTCTTTTACACACTGTATAGTTTGCTAAAAGGCACACGTTTTAGTGGGAGAGGCCGAAAAATGAACGAGTAATACAACCGTTTATGGATGCTGTAGTGTGGACCCCTAGAGTCAATTCTCCTGGTGGGCCCTAGGCACCCCAGTCCGACCCTGTATGAGGCCTTTACATGGTATCAACGCCTGCGATGAGAACGCCACATCATAGTAATAGCAGAATCACAAATATAAGATTATATGAACAGATTAAAGCAAGATTTCTATTGCTGGCTGCAGAATGAGTTAACTGGGATATCATCAGTGAGTTTGATCTGACTGGAGAAGTAACTACTCTTGTTTTTATTCTTTTGAGCTCCATTCAGCTAATTTATGATTTATCACCTTCCCTGAGCATACATGGAAATCATGGGGTCCCATAGCAGAAGTAATAATTAAGCCCCCACAAAAAAACATTAATATTCAGCGGGGTCACAGAAGAGCATACCTCACAAGTTTGCAACCCTTCCATAGTAATTTTGCCCCAATTGAAGCCCCCTAGTGTTCCCACGTACTAAGATACTCCTTTAATGGCCAAAAATGTGCCCCCAAACACAGTAAGATACCCCCACAGTGAATTTCTCCACTGTACCCTCCACACATACAGTATGATGACTCTACAGTACCCCCGCAAAGTATGATAAACCCCAGTGACCTCTACACAGTATGATGGCCCCCGCATAACCCTCCACACAGTATAATGGACCCCGCACAGCCCTCCACACTGTATAATGGTCCTCATACAGTGTAATGGCCCCCACTATCCACCCAAGCAGTATAATGACCCCCATCAGCCACTTATACAGTATAATGCCCCTCACCACACAGCCCTCCAAATAGTATAATGGCCCAAACACAACGCTCCAAATAAAATAATAGTCCTCACATAAGCCTCTAAACAATATAATAGTCCCCACCCAGCCCTCCAAATAATATAATGGACCCCACATAGGCCTCCAAATAGTATAATAGTCCCCATACAGCTCTTCAAATAATAGAACGGTCCCCACATAGCCCTCCAAATAGTATGATAGCCTGACACATAGCCATTCAAATAGTAGTATAATGGCCCCCACAGAGCACTACAAATAGTATGATGCTCCCCACATAATCCTCCAAATAGTAGAATGATGGCCCCCACATAGTTCTCCAAATAGTATGATGGTCCCCAAGACAGCCCTAAAATTAGTATTTTAGCACCCCAAATATGATGATGCCCCCCAAATAACCCTTCAAATAATATGATGGCCTCCAAGTAGCCCTACAAATAGTATCATGGCCTTCCAGTTTGCCCTCCAAATAATATGATGGCCCTCACAAACTACTTATTAATTAAAAAAAAAATACTCACCTCTCCCCATTCCCCTGCTGTTCTGGTCTTTGCAGCATGTGGTTTGAAACTATGCTCAGCTCGGCACAGTGGACGCGATTTTGGGACGTTATCACGTCCACTGAGCTGAGACATCAGAAGCACAGAGGAGAATGATGGAGGAGGGAGCAGACGGTTCCCTCCTCCATCATTCCTTTCAATTGTATCTGCATCCAGAATGTGGATACAGTTGAAAGTGTGATGCTGGATGCGGGGGGCCCGATGCCTGTGCTGACATCGCCACCTGTCTCACAGTTGCAAAGCAGCTGCGGGGTCTGCCGTTATTAGCGGTATGCCAGTGCCATTGTTATGTGACATGAGCCCCGGGAGAGCCAGTGCCGAGACAGCTGGTACAACACCAACACCGAAGGTGAATATAAGTGTTATTTTACTGGGGAGAAACATAGGGATTTAGAAGGGGTTGTCTGATTAGTGGACATCCCCTTTAAGTAATCAAGTTCATTAAAGGGGTTGTCCACTACTGCACATCCCCAGCTTATTACATTTAGGACTTCAGCACCGCTTTTTCCGGACATTGCTATGACTTGTTATGTCCTCTGCAGCCAATTAGCAGATGTTGGTCAATAGTCTGTCAGGACGGACATCTGCTCTGAAGAAATAGAGTTTTTGAGACTTGTAGACATTATGGAATAACGTCCATAAAAATATCCCAAGTCGGTATTGGTCCTCCAAGAAGCATGAAGCCCTCGCTGCTACTAACTTACTCCCATACCTGGATCTACCTAGATGATGAAAACACTTGGACTGTAAGGTACAAATCAGGTGAAATTATGAAACCTGGAGGGAATGTCACTTCAGGTTGTGCGTAGATATCCGTAGATAGAAGTCGTTATTTATCCGCCATTAATGAAATGTTTTGTCCATTTTTGCTCCACAAATCTGAGGCCGATGAATGGGGGAATGGCACCAATGCTATGGAGAATGCCTTGAAAATTGAAAAGGGCGTAAATAAGGCTCTGCTGGACCTCCACAAGATTGCTATGGACCATGCGGACCCTCATGTAAGTGACTCCCCCATAGCGTATAGATACCGCGTGTTCATTTTATAAAATATCCTCCATGAAGGAACAGTTCATGTATCTTCTGTGACCTCCATATTGTGCTGTTCCTGGAAATGTAATACCACCTGACTACTAGATGTCACGTTCCCCTTTATAATGGGGGGTGTTCCAACACAAGCTGCATATTATGGCACTGTTATAAAGCTATGGGACAATTCATTAGTGTATTTGCACCTTTTTTTCTAGTTTTTAGTGTTTTTCATTTGCGCCTTGTTCTTCTTTTAATTTGCGCCTTTTTGAAGTCTGCAGCGTTCCCTTTTTTTTCATTGATCATTATGGGGTTTCCGGCTAATTATCTAATTGTGACTTTTTAAAAAGTTGTCACATTTTTACTCAAATATATTTCAAGTGATTTTGTGTTCTGTAGTCCGGGAGGTTTTTTTGCACAAACTTTGCAACATTTTAGCATGCCACTTTTTTGCGATACAAAGACACAAAAAGGTTTAAAGACAAAAAAAATACAGTTTTGATTTTGGGCAAAATCCATGAACCAGGTGCGCCACTTTCAGGAATTTGGCACAAAAAAATCAAATGATACAAAAGAGAAAAGGGACTTGAAAAAATACAATGTTGTATTGGGCCCTATGATGGCACAGCACAGATTTTAGTAAAGGTTTTGCAGGATTACTAAGAGGGGTTCACATGCTATCAATTGTTAAAAAAACAAGCAAAATGATGACTCGGACCCTCTGATTTTCGAGGTATAAGACTACGTCCCCACAATGAGCTTCTAGTGAGTTTTAGATATAGCAGATTTTCTGCCCCATTAAGTAAAATAGGTTACTTGAATTTTTTTCGAAAATATACAGCATAAAAAACTCACCCAAAACTCATTGTGAGAACGTAGCCTAAGGGTATGTGCACATCATTTAGACGCCGGTGAGTTGTCCTTGGTGAAGCTCTGCCACCGGTGGTTTTCACTCTATACTTTAAAGGGAACCTGTCATGTCCCTAAACGCTATTAACCTGCAGATATGGGGTTAATCTGCAGGTTTATAAAGCTGCCGGGCGTCTTACTGAAAGGCCGGCTACCGGGAGGAAATGCACTTTATTCCCCACGGCAGCCTCCAGCTTTCAGTCATAGAGGCGCGGCCGGCGTGGCTTCAGTCATTGTTCAGTACATAGTGAGCGGCGGCTATAACCGCACCCTGGCACTGACTGACAGCCGGCTAAGCGGCCCCTGTAACTGCTCCCTGTAAAGACTGACAGCCGGATCTGTACTGATGTACTGCTGAGCTGTCAGTCAGTGCCGGGGCGTTGTTACAGCTGCCGATCACTGTATATTGAGCGGTATCTGAAGTTGCGCCGGAAGTGTGGCACCCCAGGGGTCTGGTTTCCACAGTAATAGCAATATTACGTCTGTGAGCAGGTGGGAGGTTTCCTGGTCAGACATCCTATGCATGCCACACCTCCTGCCCAGTCCTGGGAGGGGAAGAACTTCCCCTATATAAAGCTGGGGCTGAGGCAGGGTTAGAAGAGAGTGAGAGAACACAGACAGAGACACAGTCTGGTCTGTAGTGGAGCAGCTTTAGGAGCAAGAAAGATCAGGAGCTGTGTGGGAGCTGTGCTAAAAGAGATCAGGGGCTGGAAGCTGTAGAGCTCGCCCTGATTGAAGAGTTCTTACCGGACCCGGAGTCCGAGGCTGTGGGGACTAATCCTTACCCAGCAGCAGAAACCGCCCGGCAGGGGATTTCAGGTCCTCTGGCCAAGAAACCCGAAGGCACGGTCACACGCAAGGGACCAGCACCGCCGTCGTGGAGCGGAAGCTACCAGAAGGCCCCGAGTCACCGGCCATACGGGTGAGCACCACACGGTACACTCAGGGACGTGGGCTACTTTTACCCGCCTCTAGCAAGGTAGCCAGAAGAGTACGATTAGTTGGGGAGGCCTACAACTCCGCCTGGCCAGGGAAGATTCCATCTGCTCACGGACTGACCAGGCCCCGATCGCTAGCCAGTACTCCGGGAGGGTCTACCTTTGCCACCAGTAAAGACCCTGAACTACACCGCACCGTCTCTGAGTGTTTCATCATCCACGTCCGCTGCCCTGAGGCCATACCCCTCCCGTTGGGGGTTATACCATCCCCGCTGCACAACCGTACCACCGGCCTCAGCGGTCTGCCCTGCAGCGGCGGTCTCATGACCGCATTCAACGGGTGGCGTAGTCGAGCAATATAACATCTACTGCTAAATACTGCCGCTCAGTTTGACTCCCTGGGCACGGACCGGGTCACCGCCACGAGACTACTACCCCCATCTGATCCGGCTCCGGGTAAGCCCCCGTGCGCGCGATGCCGCACGACACAGCAGGCCCAGGGGCGCGTCAACTTTTGGCGTAGTCGGCAGGATTCCGTGCCCGCAACCACCGGGTACTGCGCGCCTGAAAAAGAGACTTTTAAACTTACCTGTGGTGAAGATTCCCGCCATCCGACGCCATCTTCCACCTCCTTCCCGCCATCCGTGGAGTTTTCCCGCCGTTGGACGCCATCTTCTGCCTTCTTCCCGCCATCCGTGGAGTTTTCCCGCCATTGGACGCCATCTTGAAGACGCCGCGCAGGAAGAAGAGGGGCGTGGACTCCGAAAAGCCCGCGAGAACTGAAGCCCCGCCTCACGTCCGGACGTTGCGTAAGGTCCTGGAAGGAGCCCAGCAGACGCCGACGTCATAGGAGTGCGACGGAAGGTCCTCGACCCTGACGATCCACTGCGGAGCCGCGGCCTACGGAAGAGGATCATCGCAAGGTAGGCCACGGTCCACTAGGGGGGAGGAAGATGTCGGATACGGAGGAGAGCTTCACTGCCGCAGCCACCGCCAGCGCCACCGCTGCTGCGGTCATGCCTTTCACTATGCCCTATATCCCGGGGGCAGCCTGGCTACCCCAGTACTCAGGGGAGTCACATACCCTGAATGACTTTAGAGAAAAGCTGGATAGCCTCTTCCAGGTGTACCCCCTCACAGAAGAGCAAAAAGTGAGCATCCTGGTGGCCCAACTAACCGGGGCAGCCCAAAGGGAGGTAAAGTCCTGGCCGCCTGGGAGGAGGACTGTCGCAGGGATATTAACCCGGCTAAAGGACACCTTTGATACCCGCACCTCAGCTGAGATTAAGCTTAGATTCTACGGGTGCAAACAGCGAGCACATGAGAATATAAGGGACTATGCACTAAACCTACAAGAGGCCCTGAGAGCCATTAAGCAGACCGACCCTGACGGCGTGGGAAACGAGGACAGGCTGTTGACCGAACAATTTATAGAGGGACTATACTGCAATGCCCACCGAACCCAGTTGCGGACAATGGCCTTACAGGATCCTCATCTGGACTTTGCACAGTTCAAGGACAGAGCCATTCGGGTGCTCCGAGAACCGGCACCGGGTGGCGTTGTGACCCACAGGCGCCCTACTACCGCTTACCACCAGGAGGCGGCGCCCTTGTCGGCAGGGCCTGTGGGGGCTGATGCGCAGGCTTTGAACAATGACCCGGCTCCAGACCTGCACCATCAGGTCCAAGAGCTAGCTAAAAGCGTAGCTGCGCTAACCCGAACTGTGCAGTCTTTACAGGTTGCTGCTCCAGGGAAGATCCAGCTGGCATCCGGACCGGAGGACATCCCGTGGCGTCGACCAAGGAGGACCCCACCGGCCAGAGGAAGACCCAGCGACCGATACAACGAGGACGGACAGCCCATCTGCCGCCGCTGCAATCAACCCGGACATATGGCAAGGTACTGTCCTTTAAACTGGCACAACCTCGGGTAGAGGGCCAACCCCTAGGAATAAGATCACCAGGCCCATCGAACTGGCGTGACAAATATGTGGGAGGACGTCCAGTCTTGCCTGTGGTACTGGATGGCATTCCTATGAGTGCCCTACTTGACACCGGGTCACAGGTCACCACCATCCCGTACGTGCTCTTCAAGCAGTACTGGAATGACTCGGATATAACCCGCTACCCTGACGACGACTTGAGTATCATCGCCAGCAATGGTCAACCCGTGCCACAGATCGGATTCAAAGAGATGACCATTAAAATCGGTAGAGTCGAACTGGCAGCACAGGGACTGATCATTGTAGACATTGACAAGCGCGAGAGTCACCCAAAGATAACGCTAGGAACTAATGTGATTGAAAATTGTCTTGCAGAGGTGATTTTCATTTTACAGCAGGTTGCCAAGAACGCCAGCTCCGGCCAGCAGCGAGTGCTCCAAAAAGAGATCCGGGCACTGATGCGGCGGCAACAGGTGGAACTCTCCGGTGGTGAGATTGGAAGCGTGAGAATGTGTGACCCTTTCCCTATTGCCATGCCCCCAAAAAGTGAAATGATGATTTGGTGCCGGGCAGCTATTGGTCTAAGAGGTAGAGACTACCAAGCAATGGTAGAACCCGTCTACTCAGACAGTAGGCCCACCATTTTGACAGCGGGGGGGGTGGTTGATGTACGCCATGGGAGGGTGCCCGTTCGCATAATAAACATCGGGAAGAGAGAAGTACACCTGCCCCGGTATGCCACGCTAGCTAAATTGTTCACCATAAACCAGAATTCTGTACAGGCCGTGGAACCCTTGCCTCCATCTCAACCAGAGGAAGGTAACGGCTCTAAGAAAACAATAGAGGACTGGTGTCAGCAACTACATTTGGGTACTGACTCCACTCCCTCACACCAGAAACAGGGAGTCTATCGGGTGGTTCAAGAGTACGAGAGAGTGTTTAGTAAACACCCGTTAGACTTCGGGCGAGTAAAGGGGGTAGAACACCATATCCCCACGGGAGACCATCCTCCCATAAAGGAGAGATACCGACCCGTACCCCCTGCACACTACCAATACGCCAAGGGGATGCTTAGAGACATGAAGGAGGCTGGGGTAATTAGGGATAGCTGTAGCCCCTGGGCAGCTCCACTGGTTTTGGTTAAAAAGAAAGACAACACCATGAGAATGTGTGTAGATTACCGGAAAATCAACCGTATCACACACAAAGATGCGTACCCCTTACCAAGGATAGAGGAGTCTTTGGCTGCTTTAAGATCTGCTAACTTCTTCTCTACTTTGGATCTCACTAGCGGGTCCTGTCAGGTTCCTGTAGCAGAGGCGGACCGGCAGAAGACCGCATTCACCACCCCGATGGGACTTAGCGAGTTTACCTGCATGCAGTTTGGACTCTGCAACGCACCAGGAACCTTCCAACGGTTGATGGAATGCTGTCTGGGACACCGAAACTTTGAGACGGTCCTGTTATACCTGGACGATGTCATCGTCTACTCCAAGACCTACGAGGACCACCTGAAACACCTGGCAGAAGTGTTCGAAGCCCTGGCAAACTACGGCCTGAAGGTGAAACCCTCCAATTGTCACCTCCTGAAACCAAAGGTGCAGTACCTGGGACACGTGGTGAGTGCTGACGGAGTGGCTCCCGACCCTGATAAGATCACCACAATTAAGGAATGGCCAAGCCCCTCCAGCGTAAAGGAAGTGCGGCAGTTCCTCGGGTTGGTAGGCTACTACCGAAGGTTCATTCCGGGTTTCACCAAAAAGGCAGCTCCTATGCAGGACCTCCTGATAGGCCAGTCCAGGAAGGCCAAGAACCAGAAGCCGCCCTTCAGATGGGAGAAGTTGGAAGAAGAGTCCTTCCGCCAGCTGAAGATGGCCCTCAAGGGGGATGAAATCCTGGCGTACCCTGATTACAGCCAGCCCTTTATCCTCTACACCGACGCAAGTAACATCGGGCTAGGAGCCGTACTGTCCCACATCCAGCAGGGGAAAGAACGGGTAATTGCTTACGCCAGCCGAAAACTGCGACCCACCGAAAGAAACCCTGAGAATTACAGCTCATTCAAGCTAGAATTCCTGGCAGTGGTGTGGGCAGTCACCGAACGCTTTAAGCACTACCTCGCCTTTTCCCGGTTCACCGTGTACACGGATAACAACCCGTTGACACACCTGGATACGGCAAGACTCGGTGCCCTGGAGCAGAGATGGATGGCCCGCCTGTCCAACTTTGAGTTCACAATCAAATACCGGGCAGGACGCTCCAATACCAACGCGGATGCCTTGTCCAGAATGCCAAACCTACCGGACGTGGGGGAAGATCCAGAGGAACTGGAAGAAGTTGAACTTCCCGCGTTCCACCGGCATGGGACTATCCAGTATTCCCACCATGTAAGGAGTAAGCAATCCGCTACGTTCAACCCCTTACCTCATTACAACTGGACGGAAACGCAAGACAGTGACCCCGCCGTCCGACTGGTGAAGGAGATGCTGACTCAGCCAGATGCCCGCCTTGACCCAGACGCTCCGGAGGAGGCCAAGCAACTGTGGATTGAGAAGAGTCGACTGTTCCTTTACAAGGGGAAGTTGTGCCGCAGAATGGTTAACTCCCGGACGCATGAACTGATCTGGCAAGTAGTGGTGCCAAGAAGAGACGCGGCTATGGTGCTGGAGGCATACCACAACGGAGCTGGGCACTTCGGATGGAAGAAGCTGGAGTTCCTGCTGCGTGCGCGGTTCCACTGGGTAGGCATGAGAGGAATCATCGAGAGGTGGTGCAGAGACTGTGGCCCGTGCCACCTAAGAAGGAAGGACCGTGCCAGCCAGAAGACTCCCTTGCAGCCCATCATCACCCGACAGCCACTGGAACTGGTAGCCCTGGACCATGTGAAACTGGCTCCAAGCAGATCTGGGTATGTCTACGCCCTCACAATCGTAGATCATTACTCCCGGTTCCTGGTGGTGGTCCCGGTCAAGGACTTAACGGCTCAAACAGCAGCTAGAGCTTTCCAGCAGCACTTCTGCCGTCCACACGGATACCCAGAGCAGGTGCTGACGGACCAAGGACCAGCCTTTGAAGCGGAAGTCTTCCAGGAGTTCTGTACTCTGTATGGCTGCCGGAAGATAAGAACAACACCCTATCATCCGCAAACCAATGGGCTCTGCGAGAAAATGAACCAGGTGGTGATAGATCTTCTGAAAACATTGCCCCTGGAAGAACGCAGTCTGTGGCCTGAGAAACTGCCTGATCTGGTGGACCTATACAACCACATCCTGGTAGGTTCTACCAACTGTACCCCGGCTTACCTAATGAGAGCAAGACCTGGTAAGCTTCCTGTTGATCTGGAGATGGGAGTCCTGACACCCGAGGACACTTCACCAGAAGCAGACTGGGACACAGAAAGGCAGCAGCAGTACCGGAAAGTACAGGAGAGCGTGGAGCGAAGTCTCTGTCAAGCTAGAGAAAGACAGGAGAAGACTTACAACCAGTATGCTCCCGTTGTTCCCCTGGTACCTGGAGAGCAGGTCTTGAAGAGGAAGAGACGCCTCCACAAGTTGGACGACCAGTGGGAGAAGGACCCGTACACCGTACTGCCCTCAAGCCATGAGAACCCGAAAGTCTGCATAATCAGTAAGGACGGAGGAGAAACCACAGCCATTGTCTCCCGAGATCACCTGAAGAAGTGTCCCGAACAGCTACGAAGCCCTGAAGAAGAACAAGAAGACCCTCGACCCGCAGAGGAAAGGGAAGATATGGTCAGTACTGTGCTCGGAGACTTCCCTCGGTCTTGGACTCAAGTCAATGGCGCTGTTGTGGTACCCGTCCTCACCTTCCTCCAACCAGCATCTCAAGTACCTACAGAGAAACAGGTAGAGCTGGAAGAGCAGCCGGTCCAGGAGGCAGAAGACCCCACACAAGCAGACCAGGAGGATCAACCCTCTGCTTATAGTGAGCCTGCCGTGCCCCTAGTGAGCCAAAGAGCCCGTAGACAGTTGCCCAGTTTACCTTTGACAGCTCCTACACCCCGTAGCTCAGGACCAGTCAGTCAGCTCCGTAGGTCCACTAGAGCCACTAGAGGCCAGTTGCCCGTACGTTGGAGGATCTAAGTGTTTAGACTGTTTATTTGTATTTACCTGTTTTCTGTTACCTGTAAATAATTGTGTATTTTTAGTTATTTTATAGGTGTCATTTAGGGATTATCCGGAATCCTTTGTACATATGTTTGGAGCGTAACCCAGGAAAGGACAAAGACTGTTAAGGACTCGGGGCAGGACAGACCCCTACCTGGTTACGGCTCCCGGTCTCTTGGTGAAATGGACACCTTTGTTTTCTTCAAAGACTGCACCCGGTTGCGGACATGCCGTGACCATCCTAATGTGTTCTTCTTTATTGTACTGTTTCTGTTTTTACTTGTTATGTTTTACAAAAATATGTTTAGTCCCGGAGTACTAAATTTTACTAGGGGGGAATGTGGCACCCCAGGGGTCTGGTTTCCACAGTAATAGCAATATTACGTCTGTGAGCAGGTGGGAGGTTTCCTGGTCAGACATCCTATGCATGCCACACCTCCTGCCCAGTCCTGGGAGGGGAAGAACTTCCCCTATATAAAGCTGGGGCTGAGGCAGGGTTAGAAGAGAGTGAGAGAACACAGACAGAGACACAGTCTGGTCTGTAGTGGAGCAGCTTTAGGAGCAAGAAAGATCAGGAGCTCTGTGGGAGCTGTGCTAAAAGAGATCAGGGGCTGGAAGCTGTAGAGCTCGCCCTGATTGAAGAGTTCTTACCGGACCCGGAGTCCGAGGCTGTGGGGACTAATCCTTACCCAGCAGCAGAAACCGCCCGGCAGGGGATTTCAGGTCCTCTGGCCAAGAAACCCGAAGGCACGGTCACACGCAAGGGACCAGCACCGCCGTCGTGGAGCAGAAGCTACCAGAAGGCCCCGGGTGGATCAGGGAAATGCTGTAGATATAGTATATCTTGACTTCAGCAAAGCATTTGACAAAGTATCTCACACCATCCTTATTGAAAAAATGACCAAGTATGCAATGGACCAGGCAACTGTTAGGTGGATTCATAACTGGCTTAGTGATCGGACTCAAAGGGTGGTTGTAAATGGCTTCACATCCAGCTGGATGAATGTCTCAAGTGGGGTACCACAGGGCTCCGTCCTGGGACCTGTATTGTTCAACATCTTTATCAATGATTTAGATGAAGGAATTGAGGGTAAACTGATTAAATTTGCTGATGACACAAAGCTAGGAGGGATAGCTAATACTAGAGAAGAGAGAGAGAGGATTCAAAAAGACCTAAATAAACTGGAGCAGTGGGCAGCAACCAATAGAATGGTTTTTAACAGGGAAAAATGCAAAGTACTACATCTGGGCAATAAAAATGAAAAAAGCATATACAGAATGGGAGGAATAGAGCTAAGCAACAGTACATGTGAAAAAGACTTAGGTATACTAATAGATCATAGACTGAACATGAGTCAACAGTGTGATGCAGCAGCAAAAAAGGCAAATACAATTCTGGGATGTATTAACAGATGCATACAGTCTAGATCACGTGAAGTCATTATCGGTCTTTACTCCTCTTTGGTCAGACCTCATCTGGAATACTGTGTACAGTTTTGGGCACCACATTTTAAAAAAGACATAGACAAACTGGAGCAAGTTCAGAGAAGAGCGACCAGAATGGTGACTGGTCTGCAAACCATGTCCTATGAGGAACGGTTGCAGGATTTGGGAATGTTTAGCTTGCAAAAAAGAAGACTGAGAGGAGACTTAATAGCTGTCTACAAATATGTCAAGGGCTGTCACATTGTAGAAGGATCATCTTTATTCTCATTTGCACAAGGAAAGACTAGAAGCAATGGGATGAAACTAAATGGGAGGAGACACAGATTAGATATTAGAAAAAACTTTTTGACAGTTAGGGTGATTAATGAGTGGAACAGGCTGCCACGAGAGGTGGTGAGTTCCCCTTCAATGGACGTCTTCAAACAGAGGCTGGACAGACATCTGTCTGAGATGATTTAGTGAATCCTGCTTTGAGCAGGGGGTTGGACCAGATGACCCAGGAGGTCCCTTCCAACTCTACCATTCTATGATTCTATGATTCTATGAGTCACCGGCCATACGGGTGAGCACCACACGGTACACTCAGGGACGTGGGCTACTTTTACCAGCCTCTAGCAAGGTAGCCAGAAGAGTACGATTAGTTGGGGAGGCCTACAACTCCGCCTGGCCAGGGAAGATTCCATCTGCTCACGGACTGACCAGGCCCCGATCGCTAGCCAGTACTCCGGGAGGGTCTACCTTTGCCACCAGTAAAGACCCTGAACTACACCGCACCGTCTCTGAGTGTTTCATCATCCACATCCGCTGCCCTGAGGCCATACCCCTCCCGTTGGGGGTTATACCATCCCCGCTGCACAACCGTACCACCGGCCTCAGCGGTCTGCCCTGCAGCGGCGGTCTCATGACTGCATTCAACGGGTGGCGTAGTCGAGCAATATAACATCTACTGCTAAATACTGCCGCTCAGTTTGACTCCCTGGGCACGGACCGGGTCACCGCCACGAGACTACTACCCCCATCTGATCCGGCTCCGGGTAAGCCCCCGTGCGCGCGATGCCGCACGACACAGCAGGCCCAGGGGCGCGTCAGAAGCTTTAACTCCTTTCTGACATTGTGCATAATAATACGTCCCTGTGCCCTGGGCCTTATGGACCAGGTACGTATTATTACGACACAGGCTGTGCGGGATCAATCGCCACCGGTTGTCAGCTGATTTTGACAGCTGACACCCGGCACTTTAACCCCCTAAATGCTGCGATCGCAGCATTTAGCAAGTGAGTGGAGGGACAGAAGAACCTCTGCTCTTGGATCGGAGACCCTGCGCTGTCCTCACGGGGTCCCGATCGTTGCCATGGTGACACGATGTCATCATGACGACACCTGTGTCACCAGGCACCAGCAAGTTAGTTTGACCATGCGCAGTGCATGATCAAACTAGCTTGTGTCTGCAGCACTGACAGTTTACAAGGTATAGCAGTGATCCTGCACTGCTATACCTTAGAACTGCGATCAGCCTGCTGAAAGTGAAAGTCCCATAGTGGGACAAAGTAAAAAAAGTGAAAAAAAAGTTGTAAAAATATTTTTTTAAAAATAAAAAAATAATAAAAAAATAAAATATTATTATGAAGAAAAACAATAAGAGTACACATATTTAGTATCGCCGCATCCGGAACGACCTGATCTATAAAACTGTCCCACTAGTTAACCCCTTTAGTGAACACAGTAAAAAAAAAAGAATCAAAAAACGGTGCTTTATCATCATACCAACGAACAAAAAGTGGAATAAAACGCGATCAAAGAGACGAATATAAATAAAAATTATACCACTGAAAACATCATCTTGTCCCGCAAAAAGCAAACCACCATACAGCTCCATCAGCCAAAAAATAAAAAAGTTATAGCTCTTAGAATAAAGCGATTTTTTCTATGAAATAGTTTTTATTGTGTAAAAGCGCCAAAACATAAAAAAAGATATAAATGCAGTATGGCTGTAAATGTACTGACCCGAGGAATAAAGCTGCCTTATTAATTTTACCACACGCAGAGCTGCATAAAAAAAACTAAAAAAACAATTACTGAATTGTTGGTTTTTGTTTATTCTGCCTCCCAAAAATCAGAATAGAAAGCGATCAAAAAATGTCACATGCCCGAAAATGGTACCAATAAAAACATCAACTTGTCCCGCAAAATACAAGCTATCACATAACTCTGTCGACCGAAATATGGAAAAATTATAGCTCTGAAAATATGGCGATGCAAAAACTAGTCTTTGCAAAAAAAAAAGTTTAGTGTGTGACAGCTGCCAAATGTAAAAACCCGATATGAATCTGGTATCACTGTAATCGCACCGACCCGAAGAATAAAGTCATCTAATCACTTAAACCGCACGAGGAACGGTGTAAATAAATAAATAAAACCAATTCTTCACCTGCTGTTGGTTTGTTCATTCAGCCTCCCAGAGTTCGCAATATGGCTCTGCCCACATTTATCCTGTGCTCTACGCTCAGCGCTTACACCGGGGTTTCCATGTAAATCTCTGAAATACGTGATCCAGACGGAGCCTCCGGCGGAAGATTCCCTGTAATGAGGCAGATGGAGGCACCGTCTGGCCTGTGATCCCACGGTGTCCGTCTTTTTATTAGGCGTGAATAAAAGTGCCGTCGGCCACAGTTTTGCGAGCCTCTGATAAAAAGAACACCGCTGAACAGAGGCCACACAGAGTCCAGAGTAATTAACAAATAAAGTAGCACACTGCAAGGCTAAGTATGTAAACATGAAATATGGAATATGAATAGCATTACTGCTGTAGAAAATAGAAATAAATGAGAAATCTTAGCACATAAATTGGCCAATTCATGTGTATCTGGCAGCCGCGGTAAGGCGTTTCTCAGTGCCAGGACCCTACCAATGTGAATACCTCTCTAAGGGACAGGTACACATGAATTGGCCAATTTATGCGCTAAGATTTCTCATTTATTTCTATTTTCTATAGCAGTAATGCTATTTATATTCCATATTTCATGCTTACATACTTAGCATTGCAGTTTGCTACTTTATTTGTTAATTGTATATGGAGGTAGCTTCTCCTAGTAAGCACCTGTTCACACCTATTTCTCGTATTAGAAGTGCCATCAGTTTTTTCTGTTTACAGAGTCCAGAGTTAGGCCGGTTTCACATGTCCTGATATTTCCAGTATCGGAAAAACCGGTACGGGAGATATACGTGTCCATGTGCACCTGTGTGGCAACCGTGTGCCGCATCAGGAGCGCACATTCCGCCACCTGGGAATCAGCAGTACAGTTACCGCTGTTCCCAATCACCGGGTGCTGAATGCTGCCCTCATCATTGTAACCTGCTGGCGCTGTGATCAGCACAACCAAGGGACAATGATGAGAGTAGTAGTCTGCTCCCGCTGTGTCCTAGTGTAAAAATAAGAATAAAATTAAAAAATCCTTATACTCACCTGCCTATCAAAGTAAAAGTGAAGTACCCATAGCTCTTTCTTACATTCAAGCATCTGATGCTGATGCTCAGTCTATGTAGATGGCATCTTAGCTGTTGCTAGGCAACTTCCTTATAAGGTGAGATGCACCTGTAAGATTCCATCACAAGATTCCATCATGACATCACTGCTATTATGACATCATAATTCACAACCACTACTTATACAAGCGTTTACACTTCAGTGTCACTTTGATACCCCGGTGTCATTGTTGTCAGTGTTTAGCTACTTATCTAGTGATATACTGATTGCGCATTTCATTGAAATGTCTGGAATTTCTCAAGACAGACTTCAGGAGTTGGCACTACTCCAGGGGATTCTTACCACCTATACCCCTAACTGTGTGCTACCACTACCCGATGGCGTCCTCAGCTTCACTTACCGGCTGGTTATGGAGCTTGTACGGGACTGCTTGACCAAATACTACCAAGGTCGTATTACCTCAGAATATCTTCAGCATTTACAGCAGAACATCAGGACATTAGTACAACAGGTAAATAGCAGACAATCTGCACAAATTATTATTATTATGTCTAGTTGGTCTCCCTTACTGTATAGTGGTATTATTGGTAGTAATAAAATTTAGACTTTCTTCAGTGTCAGGCAGGGTCATATTTGTAATAGAGATCCCCATTTTGGGAAGAGGGTGTAAAAGTGCAGCATGAGCCTGTATGATTCAAATGTCAGGGCTAGATTTCATTCCTAGTCCAGTCCTTGTCCCTTAGTAAAGACACTTCATTTAGCACCTTAATCCGGATTTCTTATAAATATGTAATTATGATTTTTATTGTGTATAACAAATATTAATAATTTATCTCAGACCATAGAACTAGCCTCACTGATTAGAAATGTAAAGTACCCACAGTTCTTTCTTACATTCAAGCATCTGGTACTGATGCACAAACTATGGTTTTGCCACCTTAACTATTGCTAGGAAACTTCCTTTCACGGTGAGATGCCCCGTTAAGATTCCATCACAAGATTCCATCACGACATCACTGCTATTATGACATCATAATTCACCACCACTAATTATACAAGTGTTTTTATGCTGTATAAAAAATAATAATAATAATAATAATACAAATCAAATAATAATTAGGAATACAAGTTTATTTACAGAAAATTGTTCTTTAGATCGACACCAATATAATATATAAAATGTACCAAATGTGTAGTAATTGTAGCTGCAGATAGACAGGAGTAAAATGGTGACATAAATGGCCTCCTCCATTCTGCACTTTCTCTCATGATTTTCCTTTTGTATTTATTTCCATCTTTATAGGCTGAAGAAAAAGCCCAAAGTGGAAAATTGGCCTTTTTTAAACAACTGGCCCAAAATGTCCTGAATATACTGGAGAGTCCGGCCCGCTCACTGGAGCACCTGGTAAGGAGCCATCATCTTCTATATCACATGTCCTTGTCCCCTCCAGGCAGGCACAGGATATTTCATGACCGCCTGTCCCTGCGGCTCCATCATCTGTGATGGCAGTCTGTACTCAGCGGTGGGAGTTTGTATTTCTGCCTCTGTTTTGCTCGATCATCACAATCTTCCTTCTTGTAAATGCTGCAATTCTGATAACAGAGATCAGTTGTATATACAAGTACCTTATATATTATTGTTGATTTACTGGAGGGAGTGGCTGTGTATAGTCCGTCCAATACTGAAATTACCAGTAAATCCAATGTTTAGTCCTTCCTATCTATTGTATATGATAATTTAGTATTTGTGAAATGTTATACTAATTGTACATATTATAACCATCAGGAAACATCCGAAGGTGACTCCGAAGAGGGGCAAACCGTGAACATGCCTGACCCTAATATTAGTCAGTTAGAGCTAAAAACTGATCTGATTGAAGGTAAGCCGATCGTCTAATATTTTACATTCAAATATCCAGATATTATAGAGAATGGCAGAGAATATGTAGATTTACTCTTCATTCCCTGTAATGGAGAGGGATCATGTAATTCTACTTCACGCCTGTGTGGTCTTCTCGGCTCCAAAATGAGGGTCATAGATCCCCAATCATGTAATTGTTCAAAAATACCATATTTTGAAGACTATAAGATGCACCGGACCATAAGAAGCAGGTGAAATTTTGGAGCGGAAAATAGGAAAAACATTTTTTTAATAAAATGGTGGAGCAACTTATAATCCAATTTTGTGGTAACTTTTCTAGGGGAAAGGCGGCGGAAAGATGGCAGCAGCAGGAGTGGGGCGATGCTGCACTGAAGTCCCTGCACTTCCATGGTTTTCAATCTGGTGGACCTTGGGAAAATCTCCACCGGAGGTGGCGCATGCACAGATTGAGATCTCGGGAGACAAGATCTCAATCTGCATGTGCCATCTCCAGAATCCATTTTTCCGAAGTCCACCACACTGAAAATCATGGAAGTGCGGAGTCTCCGGCGACATTTTCTGAAAGCCCAGGGGCCGCTGCATCCTTGCACCGCCGAACACCCCTCCTCCCAGCCTGGGACCCACAGCATCGCCCCACTCCTGCCGCCGCCAGCTTCCTGCAGCAGTGACCCTGCGTCCTGGGGCCTCGCTTCACCGCAACCCCCCCCCCCCCTCAGTAAGCTACGTTGGGATAAGACGCACCCCCATTTTACAGAAAAAAGTGTGTCTTATAACTTGAAAAATACGGTAATCAGATCCTGAACAATCGCCCAGTGTATCTATCTCTGGATGTGCCATAAATACTGTATATTTAGTATGTGCAGAATACCAGATATCTAGTTTTTATATCATTTACAGAGATCTTGTCATGTCCTTCATTATATGGATGTGTTATATATTAAGTACTGATATAGACTGATACATGACATCTTTTCATTATTTTATCATTATTTTAGAAATAACTGTGTCGACGGCCAGTACTGATGGTGGAATATGTGAGACACCAGAGATCCACGAATCTGCCAGTGTAAGTATCAGAGGAGACGTCTGTTTATCATCAGATAACGGGGTATGAATTACACATATAATATTATACCCCAGATGACAATGGGATATCTTTGCTTTTATGTAGATCAGATCTATTGTGAGTAATGATGGCATTGTTATTCTGCCTCTTCTGTGTGATGCCCCTTATCATACCCTGCAGTACAGTGATATCTATGCATGGGGAATATCCCCTTAAAATATAATACTGTCTGTGGAGGGTCCGGCTTGCATCATGTCCTCTACATCTGCTACAATGTAATCAGCGTGGACATAATCTAGAGGAGAAGTTCCTGCATCTGGAGCTTTTATTTTCCTGCAGATTCTATGTCTTAATGTCATTTCTTATTATTTCTAGGCCTTGACCGGATCATTGAACTTGGAGACAAGTCCTAGTAAGACCGACTTTAAACCAATCAAACTGATCAGCAGTGGAGCTTATGGGTGAGCTTTATGTTTGCATAATATACATTTCCTAGTGTTCCTTATGACAATGCTTCTGTCTCTGTGCCCAGCCCGTACAACAGAGAAATGCTCTGAGTCCATACTGTCCACAAGAGATGAGCGAATCAGGCAAAATTCTAATTTGCTTGTTCACGTGGACTTGTGAAAATACGATTCAAGGAGAAATTAATGTCCCTTATTATGCTCTGGGGCCTCACCAGGCCCCAGAACATAATAAGCATAAGAAACATACTTATACTCCCCTTACTGCTCAATTCTCTAGCCCCTCCACTTCTCACCGTCACCCGTCCGGTCCTCACTGCCTCTTCAGTTTGCCACCGCTCACGCTATGCAAGGACTTCAGGCTTTGAGAAGGTCTGAGAGAGTTCTATGCAAGAGCATAAAAAGTCACAACATTGTGACACCGTGACTGTTCTTGCGCTTGTGCATAATCCTCCCAGATCTCATCAATGTTGGAAGTCCCGTCCCAGTATGAGAGGCATTTGGATTTCAGCATTAGCAGCAGAGATTTGAGGATGCGGCAAGGAACGGACGGTTGAGGCGGAGGGGCCGTAGAAGTGAGTATAAAAATTTGTTTATTTTTAAACTTTTTTATGGCCTTTCAAGATTTTGAAAATGGTGGCCAACGCTTGACATTTTGCTAAATCCATGAGTAAGCAAATTACAAAAAACAAAACAAACAAAAAAACAAAACGCCATTTTGGTGAATGCAGAATTTTGCAAAATCTGAGTAGAATTTAATTCCACTCAAATGTGTTAGCTCATGTCTACTGGCCACATCTATATGTCATTATTTAGGTCAGTTAGGACGTGACATAGATGAGGACCTCGCATAGGTCATCATTTATGTTGTGTAACTTGATGGATTTCTACATGGATTTCTAGTGACATCTAGTAGTAACCAGACAATCATGTGATGAGGTTTATAGACAAAATGTTAGTAAGAATTCATTATAAATCATGGATTTTCCTTCTCTCCAGAGCCGTCCACTTAGTGCGACACAAATACACAAGCCAGATATTCGCTATGAAGAAGCTGGACAAGGAGAACGTGAATATTCCAAGAAGACTTGAACGTGCCTTTCTCGAGAGGGACATCCTAACATTTGCTGATTGTCCATTTGTGGCCTCCATGTTGTGCTCCTTTCCAACTCCTCATCATCTGTGTATGGTCATGGAGTATGCAGCAGGTAAGTCATATCCATTGTGCCTATATCCAGCCTCAATCTGCTTATCTCTAGCATCTTCTCCATAATCTGAATGTGACCACATGGACGGATACATGTCCATACTGCATTTACTATAAGTTATCTGTTACCAAGATGCCAGGAAAATCATTATCTCTGTGAAAGTCTCTGGTGAATGTCCTCACTGAGAATGGCAAAAATATCCACTGAGGATAAAAGGAGGATTTGACTCAATTCTAACAGTTTGTATAGATGAGCATTTCACAGAGTAATGAATAAGAGGCTTGCAGATGAGGCACGGCTCTGTCTTTTTATATTGGGTCACTCTGCTTTATACGCTCTACATTAGGCCTCTTTCACGCTTCAGTATTTCTGGTACGTGAGGTGACAGTTTACCACACGTACTGGAGACACTGACACATGTGCGCACATGTCAGTGTTTCCACGGACCGTGTGTCCATGTGATCCACACGTAGACATGTCTGTTTTTGGCCAGCAGGACGGATCACACAGACCCATTCAAGTCAATGGTTCAGTGTAAACACATACTGCACACGGATGCCATCCGTGTGACATGTGTCGGCGCCTGGGAATTAGCGATAAAGTTAGCGCCGGGTGCTAAACGCTGCCCTCATCATTGTCCCCTGCCGGCGCTGCGATCAGAACCAGCAGGGGTTAATGATGAGGGTTGTCTTCTCCCAGTGTATTTCTACCTGTAAAAATAAGAATAAAAAAAAAATCTATACCCTCACCTGTCCTAAATGTCCCCCACTGTAATCCATGAGACCGCTCAGCAGAGGAGCCGGGGAGAATGACTCCTGCAGCGAGCGGCCCCGAATCTGCGCTGAGCTCAGCGAGCGGTGTCCTGTCACTCACTGAGCTCAGCTGAGGTCTGGCGTCACTCGCTGCAGGAGTCATTCTCCCCAGCTCCTCTGCTGAGTAGTCGCATGGATTACAGCAGGAGATACTTAGGACAGGTAGGTGAGTATAAGGGTTTTTTTTTATTTTATTCTTATTTTTACAGGTGGAGACACCAGGAGCAGACTACAACTCTCATTATTAACTCCTGCTGGTGCTGATCGCAGTGCCGGCAGGGGAAAATGATGAGCGCAGCGTTCAGTACCCGGCTTTTGGGAATAACGCTAACTGTACACTGATTCCCAAACGCCGGTACGTGTGCTCCTGATGCGGCACACGAACATCTCCGACACAGGTTTTTCCGGTACCAGAAATATCCGGACGTGTGAAACCGGTCTTATACAGTATACAAAGCAAAACCACAAATGAGACTGCTAACACCTTTAACTAATTATATATTTATTTATTGCAAGATACATAGTATATATAGCTCATACTTTTTTGGCCAGAATAGTGTCTCTTTTTTGTATGAGTTACCTTGTTATTTTTAAATATTTATTCCACGTGACTAATAAAGATTCATGCTTTTATATGGGATGTTGCTTCATTGCACTTATTTGTGCAGCTCTTGCACCTTTGTGGTTTTGCTTCATAGACATTTAGGCTATGTGCCCACGATGCAGAAATGAAGCAGAAAATTTCTGCAGCATTTCTGCATCTCCCTGGCAGAAAAAAACGCATGCAGATTGTGCATGCGTTTTTCCTGCAGAATACATGCGGATCCACATGCGGGTTCACATGCGTTTCCGCATGCAGATTGACAAGCACTTTCCAGGCGATAGCATCACTTGGAAAGTGCTTGACAACTAGGTCACACTGTATAAATCCATGGAAACAGCATGGATTTATACAGTGTGAACCATAAAAATTAAAACAAATAAAGCTATACTCACCCCCGAGGCCCGGCGTGGCTGCAGCGCTGCTTCCTGGCTGGTTCCCGGCTGCCGGCATATCGCGAGACAGAGCGGTGAAGGGCCTGCGGTCACATGACTGTGACGTCACCGAAGGTCCTTCAGCGCTGCTGGCATTCAGAGAGAAGACGCCGGACAGGTGAGTATAAACTTTATTTGTTATTTTATTCTTTTTTTACAGGTACAATGGTACCCAGGTCTGGATGAGAGTCTCCTCTCCTCCAGAACTGGGTACCATCCGCACATAGAGACGCATAGAAGCCGCTTGTACAAATGTACAGTCGCGGTTTCTATGCGTCTCAATGCAAGTCAATGGCGGGAGTTCCGCTGCGCTTCCGCAAAATTAAATGACATGCTGCGGATTTTTGGACGTAGCATAAACGCTGCGGAAAAATCCGCAGCATGTGCATAGAACATGCGGAATCCCATTGGGGACCATGGGGTGCGGATCTACATGCGTTTTTCAAGCGTTTACGCTGCGGAAATTCCGCAGCATATACGCTTGAAAAATGCTACGTGGGCACACAGCCTCAGTGCAGTCCTAGTTACTATTCGGGTATGCTCCAATGGAGGGTTTTTTGCATTATTATACAGTATATCTCTGTGTATGACGTCCTGCCCCAATGTCTCCGCTCATTTCTCATTCACACTCCTCATGTGTCATTTACATTGTAACAAACCCTCTCCTGTCATATTTGCTTTCTGCTGTAGGAGGAGACTGTGGCAGTTTTATGAAGAACTATGGGTGTTTACCTGTCCCCTTGGCTCGTCTGTACATTGCAGAAACGGTTCTAGCTGTGGAATATCTGCACAGCTATGGTGTAATGCACAGAGACCTGAAGCCTGAAAAGTAAGTGACACTTGTAGTATAAGAAAGGGGTAAAAAGATATCGTTTATTATACAATCTATTTGCAACTTGGGGCTGACATCCTCTTTTTTTCACAGCCTCCTGATAACGTCAACTGGTCATATTCAAGTTACAGATTTTGGGCTTTCCAAACTCTGCCTCATGAGACCAACATCAGAGATCTACAAGGCTCCAATTGAGGACATCACCAGAGAGTTCCATGATAAGGAGGTAGGCAGGAACTTGTTCTTTACTCATCTCCTCCATTTCTCCTTCTCTTATACTTTCTCATCTAGAAAACGTTTCCACTGATGTTATTTGTCACAATTATGTTCTCTGATCATTATCTCATTCCTCTGTTTTTTCCAGATTGCTGGCTCCCCTCATTACATAGCCCCAGAAGTTATCTTAAAGGAAGGCTATGGAAGGCCAGCTGACTGGTGGTCAATTGGGATCATCCTATATACATTTCTTGTAGGACGTGTACCATTTTATGGGCCTTCCAAATATGACATTTACAGCCATATTGTCAGGGGTAAGTAAAATAATCTGATTGCTGTGTAATGTCATTGTTATTTGAATAGATTAGTTGTGTGATTTAGTTACTTTTGTTAATATAAAAGATTTTTGTTTTGATAAAATAAATTAAGATGTTTCATTTTCTGTAATATTTGCTTTTTACATAACAGATGACATATATTGGAAACTTACTAATTCGGCTTTTCCAGCCACAGCTCGGGATATCATCATTGAGCTGCTCAGAAAAGATCCAGCACAAAGACTTGGGACAGGTAATGTATATAATACTATTATTAATGACTTATTACACCTCTGTGAACAGAAAATGAATAATGAGGATCAGCACTGAGGTTTTGTTCTCTACCAGCTTGGCCATTCCCCATTCTTCATGCTAAGACTTTCAGTACATCTACTTCACTTCGGCTCTGTTACGTCAACCGTTCAGATTAACGCCCCCTTCACACGTCCGTATAAAATCAGTACTGAAACCAGTACCGGAAAAAAACAGTACTAGTGTCATCAGTGTTTTGAATCAGTGTGCCATCAGTGTGCCATCAGTGTTTTTCCGGTACGGCAAAGAAAAAGAAATGATAAAGTATCTCTTATACTTTGTAATGTTAAACAGATACAGCGTAAGGAAGGCACACAAATGGCACACGGATGCCATCTGTGTGATGTACGTGTTTTTCAGGGTCCCATAGACTTGTATTGGCACTTGTCATCTGTGCTGCCACAAAAAAACAGCAGCATAGATGATAATGGGTACGGGTGGCATACGTGAAAGAAAAATGGATGCCACATGTAGTGCAAACACGGATATGTGTAGGAGGCCTAAGAAACTTGTCTCTTTGACAATAACTATATCACTATTCATTGTTTTCCTTTTCAAGGAGGAGCAAATGAGATCAAATTTCATCCATTCCTGCGTAACTTAGATTTTGACAACCTTCTAAGTCAGAAGTCGCTGTTCATTCCTGATCTTGAGTCAGAAGAGGATACCATCTACTTTGACAGTAAGTAGAATGAGACATCATCTGCAGAAAGCTGCTGTGTGTCTTGTATTTCATTTTAAGTGAGAATCAGTCCCCACCTTGATTCATGATCAAATGGTGACTGTTCAGGACAAAGTATTATGCTAATAATCTCGATTAACTCTTGTACTTTTCAGCTCGATGTAGCAGACATCAACATATTGATTCAGATGAGGGGGACACAAGTGAAGATAATGACTGGCCGGAAAGCCAAAACTTTCTATCATCTTCGCATAGGCTTTCTAAAGTAAGTATGTGACCAATAAGATCCATACAACCTGTAATTAAAATAAAATTGTAAAATATTAAAATATTTTTTTTTCCTCTTTGTATTAGCTCTGTTCCATCCATACCAAGATGATGAACAATGAAGAACCCAAGTCACCTCCAGGGTATTCACCAGAAAGTGCAAAACAGTCAGACATGTGAGCAAATTATTTTTATGGGGTCCATTCTGATATGTGTTCACAACACCAAATTCAAGACGAGTGTAAGTCGATACTAAATCCAGTATCGATGACCACATGATTGCTGATCACCATGTTTCTGACTTGTGATAACGCTGGTGATGAAAGTTGATAACTATGACCAGCTTTAATTTCCAGTTCATTACAGGAAAATAAATATTGCTAGTGATTCTCCATTCTTGCTGGTAGAAGAGGGTCTTGAGCACAGCATCCCCTTCATGTTATTCAGATGTCCTAATGGGCTTTGCAGACAGGTGTTGTATCCGTATCTATTGTTTTCACTTGTAATTTATATGTTTTTCTTCTACCAAACAGACAGAAAGATTCTCCCCCCTCTAAGTCTGAAGACAACCAGACGCAGAAAGATTCTCCCCCTTCTAAATCTGATGACAACCAGACACAGAGAGATTCTCCCCCCTCTAAGTCTGATGACAACCAGACGCAGAAAGATTCTCCCCCTTCTAAATCTGAGGATGACAACCAGACACAGAGAGATTCTCCCCCCTCTAAGTCTGATGACAACCAGACGCAGAAAGATTCTCCCCCCTCTAAATCTGATGACAACCAGACGCAGAAAGATTCTCCCCCCTCTAAGTCTGATGACAACCAGACGCAGAAAGATTCTCCCCCCTCTAAATCTGATGACAACCAGACGCAGAAAGATTCTCCCCCCTCTAAATCTGATGACAACCAGACGCAGAAAGATTCTCCCCCCTCTAAATCTGATGACAACCAGATGCAGAAAGATTCTCCCCCCTCTAAATCTGATGACAACCAGACGCAGAAAGATTCTCCCCCCTCTAAATCTGATGACAACCAGACGCAGAAAGATTCTCCCCCCTCTAAATCTGATGACAACCAGACGCAGAAAGATTCTCCCCCCTCTAAATCTGATGACAACCAGATGCAGAAAGATTCTCCCCCCTCTAAATCTGATGATGATAAGCAGAGGCAGAAAGATTCTTCCCCCTCTAAATCTGATGACAACCAGACGCAGAAAGATTCTTCCCCCTCTAAGTCTGATGATGACAAGCAGTGTTTCACTGCTGAAGGCAGACAGTCATCCATATTGTCAGGTATGTATAGCTCTATAGGTCATTCTATTGCAGCCTGTGTCAAAAAGTGTAATGTGAAAACAGCCCAACATTTCATTTTATAAAAATCCTCACTCTTAGGCTGTGTGCCCACGATGCGTTTTTCAAGCATTTACGCTGCGGAATTTCTACAGCGTAAACACTTGGGAAACGCTTGGTAAACCTTCCCCCATGGTCTCCAATGCAATTCCGCACTTTCAATGCCCATGCTGCGTATTTTTCCGCAGCGTTTATGCTGCGCTCAAAAATACGCAGCATGTCCATTAATTTTGCGGACGCGCAGCGTAATCGCCGCCATTGACTTGCATTAGAACGCGCTAATTCCGCAAGACTGCATCTGTACTTGCGCAATTGGCGCTTTCTAATGTGCGGATGGTACCCAAGTCTGGAGGAGAGGAGACTCTCATCCAGACCTGGGTACCATAGAATCTGTAAAGAAAAGAATTTAAAATAAAAAATAAAGCTTATAATCACCTTCCGATGTCCTCCCAGTGTTTTGTCCACGCCGTCCGGTCTCTTGCAATGCTCGCGCTGTTGTGAAGGACCTGTCATGACGTCACTGAGTCATGTGACACATCACATGACTCAATGACGTCACCGCAGGTCCTTCACAGCACCGCGAGCATTGCAAGAGACCGGACGCAGCAGAGATGACACCGGGAAGACACCGGAAGGTGAGTATAATCTTTTTTTTTTTCATTTTTTACCATTCTTATTCTTTTTTTTAACTATTACTCGGTCACACTATATAAATCCATGCCGGTTGCATGGATTTAAATAGTGTGACCAACTTGTCAAGCACTTTTCCAAGTGATGCTCAAAATCGTTTGGAAAACTTCTTGAAAAAACGCATGCGAAAGCGCATGTAAAAATGCTGAAAAAACTCTTCTCTCTGGCAGAAAAAACGCATGTAAATCTGCATGTAAATCTGCATACGTTTTTTTCTGCCAGAGAGAGGCAAAAACGCTCTGCATCAAATCTGCTACGTGGGCACATAGCCTCATAGGTTATAATTTTTAATGCATAAGAAGCCATTCAGTCTTCTGCCAAACTGATTCTGAATACTGCACCCATGGCTCCATCTAGGCCTATACTGATCCTTATCACCTTAAGAATGCACTGAGGTTTTAGCTAACTTATTTTAAGATATTACTTGCAGGATGCCGCAGTGTTATCATGTTAATAAGGGGACATAGTTCCCTGGCTAGACACCACATATCGGAAAACCTACAGGTTTCATATTAATCAGTTCACAAGGCAATCTAATTCTCAGACCCTCAGGTGGTTTTATGTATATATGACATATTCTCTCTATTATGGTGCAATAATCAATTACCGGGACTACAGGGTACAAGAATAACAGAATTCTATATAAAGATACAAAGCTAATCTTTTAGGAGTTTATAATATACATCTTTTTCTTGTTTTTTTTATCAGAATCACCAGTTCAGGGGAAAAGAAAATCTGCATCGAAAGATCGACAAAAAACAGAGAAGGTAGAAGAGAGAAGAAGTAGAAGAGGTAAGTGTAACAATAAGCTCCATGTTGCATGATGTCAGTCAGTGAGAAGGAGTCATGTGGAGCAGATATTATCTGTAGGATTACTGACAATGACCCCGTACATCTGTATGGATACGACTCCTCTATCATCCTGTCACAGTGACACTACAGTAGTATCCTCTAATACATACATGTCAAACTCTGGCCCGTGGACCAAACCTGGCCCGCAGGGTGGTTATATTTGACCCACGACAACAGAACCACCACCACTATTTGGGGCCATTATTCTGTATGGAGGACAATGTGGGGCCCATTATACTGTACGGAGGACTATGTGGGGCCATTATTCTGTATGTAGGATTATGTGGGGTCCAAGTTTTTCATTTTGGCCCTCTGTGTGTTTGAGTGTGACATCCCTGCTCTAATATGTAGTCCCATTACTTACATTAGTTATGTCTCTTTGTCTCCTCTCACAGGTTCCACCTTCCGCCGGCTGATATCATCTTGCCGGCGTGGATTATCCAGGGTTGCTCGCTCCATCAGACAAAGCTGCATATTTGCTCCCTGTCATCGGAGCAACACAAACATCTCAATGTGAAAAACCCTTCATGTCTAGTGCCTAGTACAGCATGTCCACCATTAAAGATGCACCTGTGTGGAAGGACTTGTACCATCTACCTGTGGCCTTCTGACCAGCAAGTAACATCTGCAGAAGAAGGCCCTCCAAGAACATCTCTTCATTCTTCCATGTAATTCTTAATAAAAAAAAAACTAAAAAGAATCATTTCAAATTGATTAATGTCCCTTTGCATTTAATGTAATACTACTGACATTTATGGCATATCAGTACTAAACATCATATATGTCTGATGAGAGAATATCGTTTCCATGTTTCATGTTAATCCTCTAATCCTCAGCCAAAAGTGGAAGAGAAGACCAGTGATTCTGTTACATCTACGAATGACAGTCAATCCAGGGAAAAACACCTTCTGATCCATACATTTTTCAGGCACTCTGATCCTTTTACCTTCATGTGGCTCTACTTAAGGTTTATGTATAAGAACCAGTTGGATTCAGTACTGGGCATCCTGGGGGTCCAGCAGCCACATCCCAATTGTTCAACTAAAAAAGACATACTGTATTATAGTGTGATATATATATATATATATATATATATATATATATACACACTGTGTGCAGAATTATTAGGCAAATGAGTATTTTGATCACATGATACTTTTTATACATGTTGTCCTACTCCAAGCTGCATAGGCTTGAGAGCCAACTACCAATTAAGTAAATCTGGTGATGTGCATCTCTGTAATGAGGAGGGGTGTTGGCTAATGACATCAACACCCTATATAAGGTGTGCTTAATTATTAGGCAACTTCCTTTCCTTTGGCAAAATGGGTCAGAAGAGAGATTTGACGGGCTCTGAAAAGTCCAAAATTGTGAGATGTCTTGCAGAGGGATGCAGCAGTCTTGAAATTTCCAAACTTTTGAAGCGTGATCACCGAACAATCAAGCGTTTCATGGCAAATAGTCAACAGGGTCGCAAGAAGCGTGTTGGCCAAAAAAGGCGCAAAATAACTGCCCATGAATTGAGGAAAATCAAGCGTGAAGCTGCCAAGATGCCATTCACCACCAGTTTTGCCATATTTCAGAGCTGCAATGCTACTGGAGTATCAAAAAGCACAAGGTGTGCGTAACTCAGGGACATGGCCAAGGTAAGGAAGGCTGAAAAACGACCACCTTTGAACAAGAAGCATAAGATAAAACGTCAAGAATGGGCCAAGAAATATCTTAAGACTGATTTTTCAAAGGTTTTATGGACTGATGAAATGAGAGTGACTCTTGATGGGCCAGATGGATGGGCCAGAGGCTGGATCAGTAAACGGCAGAGAGCTCCACTCCGACTCAGATGCCAGCAAGGTGGAAGTGGGGTACTGGTATGGGCTGGTATCATCAAAGATGAACTTGTGGGACCTTTTCGGGTTGAGGATGAAGTGAAGCTCAACTCCCAGACCTACTGCCAGTTTCTGGAAGACAACTTCTTCAAGAAGTGGTACAGGAAGAAGTTGGTATCGTTCAAGAAAAACATGATTTTCATGCAGGACAACTCTCCATCACATGCATCCAACTACTCCACAGCGTGGCTGGCCAGTAAAGGTCTAAAAGAAGAAAAAATAATGACATGGGCCCCTTGATCACCTGATCTGAACCCCATAGAGAACCTGTGGTCCATCATAAAATGTGAGATCTACAGGGAGGGAAAACAGTACACCTCTCGGAACAGGGTCTGGGAGGCTGTGGTGGCTGCTGCACGCAATGTTGATCGAAAACAGATCAAGCAACTGACAGAATCTATGGATGGAAGGCTGTTGAGTGTCATCATAAAGAAAGGTGGCTATACTGATCACTAATTTTTTGGGTTTTTGTCTTTGCATGTCAGAAATGTTTATTTCTATATTTTGTGCACTGATATTGGTTTACCTGGTGAAAATAAACAAGTGAGATGGGATTATATTTGGTTTTTATTAAATTGTCTAATAATTCTGCACAGTAATAGTTACCTGCACAAACAAATATCCTCCTAAGATAGCCAAATCTTAAAAAAACCACTCCAACTTCCAAAAATATTAAGCTTGGATATTTATGAGTCTTGTGGGTTGATTGAGAACATAGTTGTTGATCAACAATAAAAATAATCCTCTAAAATACAATTTGCCTAATAATTCTGCACACCGCGTATATCTATATATATAATCGTCTTATCCCGTCTGTCTGTCTGTCTGTCTGTCGGGGAAATCCCGCGTCACTGATTGGTCCAGCAGCGGCCAATCAGCGACGCGGGATTTCAGAAAAAAGATGGCGGCCGTTAGAGGCTCATCTGCGGGACGGAGCTCAGCGGCGATGCAGCCGGGAGATGACTGGCACGAGGCTCTCATCTCCCGGCCGCTAGCAGCAGAAGAACCCCGACCGGCGAGCAGCCACTCATCTCCCGGCTTCTCGCAGCGGAAGTAGCCGCACAGGCAGTGGCGTTGACCTCCATGCGGCTAGGGTGTCAAGGGAGGACCGGGGAGCGGCGCTGCGGGTCGGGATACTTCTGCTGCGAGAAGCCGCTCATCTCCCGGCTTCTCGCAGCGGAAGTAGCCACACAGGCAGCGGCGCTCCCCGGTCCTCACCAATACGATTCTGCTCCCCGGTCCTCACCTATACGATTCGCTGATTGGTCGCGGTCTCTGGCCGCGACCAATCAGTGATCTTGGCGCAAAAGTTAAACACCGCTGTGCTGATTGGTCGCGGCCGCTGCCCGCGACCAATCACCGATTTGGACGCCACATTTAAATAGCGGCCACGACCAATCACCGATCTTGGCGCAACATTTAAACACTGCTGTGCTGATTGGTCACAGACGCTGCCCGCGACCAATCAGCGATTTTGGCGCCAAATTTAAACACTGCTGTGCTGATTGGTCGCGGACGCTGCCCGCGACCAATCAGCGATTTTGGCGCCAAATTTAAACAATGCTCTGCTGACTGGTCGCGGATGCCAGCCACGACCAATCAGCGAGATTGGCGCCAAATTTAAACAATGCTCTGGCGCCAAATTTAAACAACGCTCTGCTGATTGGTCGCGGCCGCCAGCCGACCGCGACCAATCAGCGAGATTGGCGCCAAATTTAAACACCACTCTGCTGATTGCGCCCAGTCGGCCGCATACATATTCTAGAATACCCGATGCGTTAGAATTGGGACACCATCTAGTATATATATAAATATATTCACTTGTGGAAAACCCTTTTAACTAGGGCTGTGGTGTCAGTAAGTCAAATTTCCAACTATAATAATTACTAATACCAAATATACTGCAACAAATAATAGTAAATATTCAGCAATTTATGCATGAAAATAATTTATAATATACAATATTAACACTATATAAGTATTTACATTTTTTTCTACCTGCAGTTGGAGTTGGTACGTTCTTCTGATACTAACTCCACAGCTCGGCTTTTCCTTCTTTCCTGCTCCTCTAACATAAAAGTACAGCAATTAATTACGACAAGTTAATCATTTAAATGCTGCTGTCAATCTCTGACAGCAGCACGTAAATGTAACCAGTGCCACTGCTTCCATTTACCAGCTCCCATCTGTGCCCTGTGACATGATCTCGGGGGCTGATGGGTCACTAGGACAGTGAGGGCCCTGTGCCCGCTGTCTTGGTGCTCCTCTGGAGCTCATCTATATGCTGAGCTTCAAAGGAGACCGAGATTTAGGCTACCGTCCCACTATCAGTATTTGGTCCAATTTCACCACAAATGGATTTTTTTCCCCATTTTTAGTACATTGAATAGTAAAATGAATCATTCAAAACTACAAGTAACCCCAAAGTCATGCCAGTTTCCATGGCCCAGAAGATTCTCTGAAGGAAGAGTGTCATTGGGTGACTGCTTCTTTGGTAAATACCATAAACATTAGCACTTAAAAAGGTCCATATGTCTGGAACCGTATAGATGATTTCGAAAGAAACAAAAAAAAGCTCAATGATAAGAAACAGATGATGGTTATTAATGGAACACACTAACTGGGTCACATTTAAAAGTGGTGTACCCCAGGAGTCAGTATTGGGACTTCTATTTAATACAATTATTAATGACCTTTTGGGGGGTATACAGAGTAAAATTTCAATATTTTCAGATGATCGTAAACTCTGCAAGGTTATCAGTACATAGGAGGATAATGTAATATTACAGAGGGATTTATGTAAGCTTGAGGTTTGGGCTGAAAAATGGCAATTGAAGTTTAATGTAGATAAATGTTCTTGCTTGGGACAAATTACAATGTACAATTATGTACTAAACACTGGGAAAACCATCACTGGAAAAGACTTGGGTGTATGGGTGGACAGCAAACTCAACTTTAATAACCAGTGCTAGGCCGCTGCTGCCAAGGCAAATAGAACCATGGAAGCATTAAAAGAGGCATAGATGCTTATGATAAGAACATAGTTTTGTCTGTATACAAGTCACTAATTCAGCCACATTTAGAATACTGTGTATAATTTTGGTCTTTGGTGTATAAGACGGACATAGTTGAACTAGGACGTATGCAGACAAATGCAACCAAGGTTATTAAGGGAATTGGTGCACTGCAATTCCAAGACAGGTTATCAAAGTTAGGGTTATTCAGTTTGGAATAATGAAGGTTTAAGGGCGATCTTATTACAATGTACAAATATAAGAAGAAACAGTATAGAGATCTTATTAAGGAACTTTTTACATATAGACCTTCAACGATGACAAGGAGGCACCCTCTCCTACTAGAAGAAAGATGGTTTCTCAGTCATCATAGATGGCGATTCTTTACTCTAAGAATAGTGAAATTACGGGACTTTCGGGAACATAAACATCACAGTAAAAGATAATGCCTTACCAACACCAGGTCAGATTACCAGTGCACCGCAGGATGCAGCAAGCCTCCATGATAAAGGCGGGGGCAGCACATGTGCAAAATACTAATGCCGACAGCCACTCACTAACCTACCAATTCTTGGAGGGGGTGGCTGTGTAGTATTATGCATGCACACCCATGGAGTTGTGAGCTTGCGTATTTTGGCCAAAATATCGTCCAATACCTCATGTGGTGTACTTATCTTATATACTATTTTTCATCTTTTTTGCACATCTTTTTGCAGGATGCAGTCAGGCCTCTTTAGTGTTGGCTGGGTGAATTGGGGCGTCTGTCCTGGGGGGTGCATGTATATAGTTCTGGGCAACCCGCCTGATCTAATACTATGGGCGTCATCAATACGCTGCAAGCAAGACATCAATAGGCTGCAAGCCAGACACTGTGTATCACACATATCTGTGTGACTGGCGCCCTATGCAGACTCCATCGGTGTGCATGTATAATACTACACAGCCACCCCCTCCATGAATTGGTAGGTTAGTGAGTGGCTGTCTGCATCAGTATTTTGCACATGTGCTGCCCCCGCCTTTATCATGGAGGCTTGCTGCATCCTGCAGTGCATTGGTAATCTGACCTGGTGTTGGTAAGGCATTATCTTTTACTGTGATGTTTTTTGAAATTATGTCCAATGTTCACCATTTTTAATATTCAGACTTTCGGGAACATCATATTGTAATTGTTGATTTACTAAACAAGTTCAAGTATGGCCCGGATGCTTTTGTTGAAAAATATATTACAGGTTATGGGAACTAGATTCTGTGATAGGACGTTCATCCAGGGAACTAGTCTAATTGCCATTAGTGGAGTTGGGAAGGATTTTTTCGTTAATAGGGGGCAATTAGCATCTGCCTCATGGGTCTTTTGCCTTCCTTTGTATCAACATGTTAGGTTATAGGTAGAACACAATGGATGTCTTCTTTCAATGTACTGTGTGGGGAAATGTATTGTCAGGGGGAATCATACTGTACATCATGCTGTGTGTAATAGGACCGTGGGGGCATCATATTGAGTGTGATAGCCACTGTGGGGCCATGAAAGTGGTATCATACTGTGTGTAGGCATATATGAGGAATTGGACTAGATTAGAATACTGGCATTCGAGAAAGAATGTCACACCGATTGTACTCCCGGGATTATGGTGTGCTGTGTAATAATATATGGTAGCAGGACCCCTCTAGTCTTCATTCCAGGTATACTAACTGCTCAGTGTTACATTGATTTGGTCGTGGAACCAGTGATATGGACATTTCTTAAACGTGCCTCAGTAACTATTTTTCAACATGGAAATGTTAAGCTACATGTTGCAGGTGCTACTGTGAGCAGCATGCTTGACTTAAACATGATACCATGGCCAGAAGCATCTCCGGATTTGACTCCCATCAAGCACTTCATTGGTCGAGCATTGCAAAAGGAGTTGCCGTCAGCAGATCTTGATGATTTGTGTGCCCAAGTGCATTCATTATTCCTCTCTGCTCTGCCTTGCTCACCGCTCCGGCGGTTCCTCTCTGCTCTGCCTTGCTCACCGCTCTGGCGGTTCCTCCTGCTCTGCCTTGCCCACCGCTCCGGCGGTTTCGCCCTGCTCTGCCTTGCTCACCGCTCTGGCGGTATCTCTCTGCTCTGCCTTGCCTACCGTTCCAGCGGTTCCTCTCTGCTCTGCTTGTCTACCGCATCTGCGGTTCTGTTCCTGAATCCCAGTTTGTACTGGACCCTATCCAGCCTGCGCTCCAACCTGCTAGTGCCTCCCTGTCTGCACTCCAGCCGTGTTTGCCAGTACCCCCCTGTCTGCATACCAGCCGTGCCTTGCCAGTGCCCTCCTGTCTGCATACCAGCCGTGCTTGCCAGTATCCTCTTGTCTGCACTCCAGCCGTGCCTGCCAATACCCAACTGTCTGTGTGCCAGCCTAACCTGCCCGTTCCTGCATTCCCCGGTGTGGGTCAACAGCTGTGACCGGGGTCTAACCTGGAGTAGCACCTGGTCCCTCTGCTCGGTTCCTCCTTGGTTCACGGAGTCGTTAGCCTCCGTGCGACCTTGGTCGGATCGGGTAGATACTTAGTTATGCCCCTCCAGGCACTCCTCGGTTCATGGTACAGTGGGATCACTAATCACGCTCACGCCAGTCAGTCCAGGCACGAGTGTAACAGTTTTATTTATGTTGTATCGTGTTTGAAGGTTGCCTTTTCCTGATGGCAGGTTTCAGCTCTTTCCAAAGATGCTCAATAGGATTTAGGTCAGGGCTCATAGAAGGCCACTTCAGAATAGTTGAAAGTTTTCCTCTTAGCCGTTCTTGGGTGTTATAAGCTGTGTGTTTTGGGTCATTATCCTGTTGCAAGACCCATGACTGAGACCAAGCTTTCTGACAATGGGTAGCACATTTCTCTCTAGAATCCCTTGATAGTCTTGAGATTACATTTTACCCTGCACAGATTCAAGACACCCTGTGCCAGATGCAGCAAAGCAGCCCAAGAACATAACAGAGCTCCTCCATGTTTCACAGTAGGGACAGTGTTCTTTTCTTGATATGCTTCACTTTTCCGTCTGTGAACATAGTGCTGATGTGCCTTGCCAAAAACTTCAATGTTTGTCTCATCTGTCCATAGGACATTCTCCCAGAAGCTTTGTGGCTTGTCAACATGTAGTTTGGCAAATTCCAGTTTGGCTTTTTTATGAAATTTTTTTCAACAATGGTGTTCTCCTTGGTCGTCTCCCATGAA